>NC_050580.1:10525111-10605111 GCF_011100635.1 Trichosurus vulpecula | reverse complement strand
TACACTTTCCATCCCTGGTTCCTACTTTTTTGTGCTGTCTTAAACTATTCATGTGTAAGCTCCTTGAGGGCAAGCCCTGTCTTTCCTTTTCTTTGTTTTTGTATCCCCAGCTATTACAACAGTGCCTGGCACAAAGTACATAATCAGTGCTTTTTCATCATCATCTTATAATTGTTTTGATAATGTGAGCTATATCTGTATCTAAATACATATTACATAATAAATATATATGCGAACTATATCTATATATAAATATATTATCTAAAAATAAAAAATATATAAAATGTGTTGAATATATCTATATCTAAGTTTATATAAATCTACCATATGTGTATATACATACATATATCTATGTCAATATACATATATTTTTAAATCTGTGATTTCATAGGACTGGGTGCATTTTCTGCTGGGGGAGATTCCAACCACTCTAGGCCTTAGTAGATAAATGGACCCTCTAGAAGGGATCCCAGATGTTCTCTGGTCCCACCCCCTCTTTTGCTTTGGGAAGACGCCAAGACGCAGAGGAGAAGTAATTTGCCTAAGACCACCCAGGGAAGAAGAGGCGGAGAGCGGATTTTAACTGAGATGCTTTGACTCCAAAATCATTGTTCTTTTTACTTCACCGCACGTGTGCTCATGATCTTCCTCAGTTGTTTTGTTGATTTCTCAGAGAATGGGTCTCTACTAAATGGTCAATCTTTGGACAATGTAAGCCATGGAGACCAGACTGGATACTATTCTAGTGGGTTTGGGCCACTTGCTACTGGGCCCGGAGGGCCACACCAAGAAGAGGCATTGGGAAAGGGCTAGATGTGGTTGGAGAAGAGGAACAGCACCCCAGCTTTCAATGACTTCCTGATGTCTCTTGGTTATGTTCTTGTGCAGACCAGCTGGGTGTCATCATTGAAGTGCAGAGCTCATGAAGAGGAGACATATTCAGGTTGCCAAGGGCTTGTCCCTTTGGTCCATCTGCTCTCCAGGGATCAGAGTCACAAAGAAGAATAAGGAAGCAGATTCTCACTACAAGCCCTTAACATGGTCAATCATCCTCAAGAAGAAAACTGAAACTGAAATATACCTCCCAGAACACTGGCAATCTCTTTGCCTTGGGAAGCATAATCTTCTCCATGAGGAAGATGGAGGACAAAAAGCAGAAAGCCATCCACGGAAGATGTCTGGTGGTCTTGGTTCCTTGCCTCAATGTTGCTAATGATGCTAACATAGCCCTGCAGATGCCCCATGCATCATCCCCCGGACTGCAGAAGGCAATCTCTACTCCCCAGTTCTCCTCAGACTTGCTCTTTGTCACATCAATGTGCACAGTCATGGAGACAGGCCGCCTGATGTGACAAGAAGCCCACACTGTCCTGGTAGAACCTGAGCCATGCTGACAGCCTTCTTAATGCTTGTTTTCATCAGCTCTTGCCTTCCTAGTTAGCATGGGAACCACTTGTCTAAAGACTCTGACGACTGGTTTTATTTCCCTCTCTGCTAGGGAGGTTCTTGGGAGACAAATTCATCTTCTCTTCCCCAGGTCACAGCCGGGGGACAGAGATTAAATGACTTTGCCTCAGGCGATAGCCTGCCCAGAATCGGCAACAAAACCGAACAAAAACTCGCACACCTCTAGACATTCTGTCTTTCTTGTCTGCCCTTAATCCCTTCTGCCACTCTGCCAGTGCAGATGGGCACAAGATCAGGCAGGTCCAGCAGCTACAGTACGAGATGGAATGAGACTCAGGAGGCCTCCCTTCTAGCCTTGTTCTCGCTCTGATCTTCTTCTATAAATCCTGCTCGGGTGATTGGCCCCACACGCTGAAGCCTTCCCTTTTATTCCTTTAATATATTGAGCAAACTAGGGAACCACCGAAGCCATCCATCTGTGATGTGCTCTCCTTAGGGGACCATGCCACCTTCTACCCCACCCCCTACATTCCCTGCCATGGCGATACAAGCAAATTTAGGTACAATGGAAGGGGAAATAAGAGGAAACTTTCCTAACCAGTAGAGCTATCCCACAATGCAATGGGCTGCCTTGGGAGGTTGGGGTGGGGTGGGGTACTCTCCCCACTGAGGTCTTTAACATGAGATTGGCTATCCTTTCACTGAGACAGTTCTGAATCAGGAATGACCTGGACTCGATGAACTCTGAGGACCCTTCGAGCTTGGAGAGTGTGTGATGCGGAGATTGTAAGCTCCATGAGGGCATGTTCTATAGGTTACCCAAGCTTTGTTTTCCACCAGAACTGGGCTCCGTGCACAGTAAGCACTCAGTAAGTGTTTGTTGGATTGAAGTGAATTTGCTTGAGGATGTTGGGCAGGTAATTTAACCTTCCCTATGATTCCTTTTTGCTTATCTACTTAACTGGAGAAATTATCACTGTGAGGCAGGTAGGTGGAAATGGAAGACAGAGAACTAGACTCAGGATTGAGAAGAAGTGAGTTCTGATCCTGTTTCTGTATTTAATGTGTGACCCTGAGCAAGCAACACAACTTTTCTCAGCCTCTGTTTCCTCATCTTTAAAGTTGAGATAATGATACCTACCTCACAGGGGTTTGTGCGCCTCAAATGAGATAACAGCTGTAAAGCATTTTGCAAACATTAAAGATCTGTACAATTGCCCACTATTAATGGACTTCTTTCTTTCTTTTATTTTCTTCCTTTGGAGAAAGAAGATTAAAAATAATTTTGCTGCAAATTCTATTTCGTGGTATAGCCAGGGCGTAGGGACTACCAACATTGAAGAGAGGACAGCAGAGGGTAAGGGGCAGGTCTTTTACACATACACCAGCCCTGTCCTGGTTTTAAGCCCCTTACTACTCCTCCAGCTACAGGGAGGGGAAGGAGAAGGCTTGTGGTGAAAGATTCTTTTCTCTCTCCAGACGCACACGGCTTAGGTTTGGCGGGTCTTATCTCTCCAAAAGGCCAGATTTCTGATAGTGTTCCCCAAGGAATCTCCCTTGTTGGGCTAGATGGCTAGGTTCTAGCACCAGCTCCCCTAGGTAATTAACTTCTTCTCTGAGACTGAGGTCCAGGAACATTATTCACCATCTCCCCTTGGCCACATGGGTTGGCAGTTTCAATGTACATCTCCAGGCCCTTGCTTCCTTATCCTTCTTTGTAGGGACAGCAGATAGACCAATGGAAGCAAGTCCTTGGTGAACCTGGGCTTCTCTTCTCCTCACATTACCCCAGTTTTTCCTGTCTTTTGGTCTAGGAGAGTCCCCTCTCAAGACTCAGACCTCTGAAAGAGGAGAGCACCTTCTAATGTGCTTCTGATCCAAAGCAGCCATGAATGGCTCCTGGGCTGGGGGGCAGAGGGAGGCATGGCCTGTGATTAGGACCCCTGTCTACTCCTAACAGGTCTGCTGTCTCAAGATCCCAAAGACAGCAAGAAAAGAAGCTCAAAGGGCAACTTTTCTTTTTTCACAGAGATGTTATTGTAAGATTTTTCCCCTCCCACAAACAAAAATAAATTCTGCCAGGATAAACATGGTGACAGGTGTGATAGCTGGCCCATTCACTCAGTAGCAGAGGCCATCCTCAGGTGCACAAGTTCTCAGGATGATGCTCAGTAACTGGAGAAGCAAGTGTGGCTTTGGAAGGCCAGGGATCCTCACAGTGTGGCACGACGATCAATCCTTGTTGGACACAGAACTGGAAAACCAAGGGCAGAGCCCAGCAGGTGCTTACGAATGTTTGTCAAGTGGATGACTGATTGACTGTTGACCAGAATGAAAGAAAGCCCTCTCTTGGGCATGGGAGGGATTTGTTTCCTCCTCTGGGTGCTCTCCTTTTTCCCTCTCTGGTCTCTGAATTGAGAGGCAGCTTGGTGTCCTGAGTAGAGGGCTGAACTTAGCATCAGGAAGAACTGCTTCGGAACTTCTACACCTGTGAGTGACCACTAGTACTGAGCCAATGGGCCACCATTGGCTGCTGACCACCAAGGGAAGTCTGACTGCCCTGGTTCTCCAGTTGCTTCCTCCATATTTTAATTCTTCTAGTTCGCATGTTTAACACATTTCAAAGGTGACGACGTATTAGTTTTTACAAAAGGTGCTATGTGTTTTATTCCTAACTAAGGACATTGACAAATCAGGGTAACCTTTCAAAACCGGTGCCTACATGAAAATACAAAGCTAAAGCACCAACAGATAAAATGATGTTTCCCACAGTATTTTTTATGAGACAATATTGTACTCAGTCCAGCGCTGGGAGCACATAGTAGGTGCTCAATGAATACTTCTTGATTCGATTTGACCTAATAAATGCTTGTTTCCTTGACTCGGCTTGAGAGGCAACCTGGTGTCCTGGACAGAGAGTGATCTCAGGAGGCTCTGGGCTTAAGGCTTGCCTCTGGAATATGGTGGCTGTGGGATCACGGAGGGCCATTTAACTTCTCCGTACCTCAGTCAGCTCTTGGAGTCTACAAATTCCAAAACAGTTCCAGATTATTATTAGCCGGTCAATCAATAAACAAGCACTTCTTAGAGGCAGTTACGTGAGGCAGCGGGTAGAGTGTGGGGCCTGGAATCAGACAGAGCCGAGTTCAAATACTGCCTCAGGTACTTACTAGCTATGTAACCTGGGACGAGTCACTTAATTTCTCTGTGTCCCTGCTTCCTTGCCCGTGAAATGGAGTGTTGTGTGAGGATCGGCTCAAATGACATTTGTAAAGAACTTTGGAACCTGAAAGCTCAATATTGATGTCAATTACTGTTAGCACAGAAACAAGGGTTGGCAATAATTGGAGAGCTACAAGCATTCATGGCTGCATCAGGCCGATATAATTGTGAAAAAGGATGACGCTACCTAAGTCACTTCACAGATTTAGTGGTATAGCCATGACACCACCAAGGGGCTATTTTAGTTAAGTAGACGAAATGAAAATAGAACTCATTTAGGAATCAGGAAGTTAAGGTAAGTAATTTTTAAAACACAAAGCTGAAAGGGACTTAACTTTACCAAGTCTCCCACTGTATGACAAAGCAATGGTCATAAAAACCTTTTTGTTACTGGTTAAGATATGGAAAGTTAATTTCCTGGCAACAGAATAGGAAGGGAAGATCTAGAAACAAAAACCCCAAGGTTGTCAAACGTTCAATAAATGCAGGAACATCATGAAAAATCATATCATAAAAAATATTAGAGAATTGTGGAAAGAGGTGCCTTTTGGTTCTATGATTAAGGGAGTGCTTTGAAACCCAATTAGAGAGCAGAGCTCACAAAATAAAAAAAAAACAGACAATTTCTTTATATTTATTTTAGAATGTTTGTGTGAATGAAAAATGCACTTGAATAAAAAGATAAGTTATTAAGTGGGGAAAAAATCTTTGCCTCAAAAAATATTTGATAAAAGTCTGATATCCAACATATATTGGTAGTAAATGGAAAATGTAAGACCAAGAGTCATTCCTTAAAGGCACAGGATATAACAAAGACCATTTAAAAGAAGAAATGAAAACCACCTATAAAAAAGCCATCTATATAACCATCTATCTAGAAAAACCATCTAAGTAACCATCCATCTAAAAAAATGCTATAAATGACAAGTTGTAAGAGAAGTACAGATGAAAACATCTCCAAGGTTTCACCTCATACCCCCAAAACTGGCAAAGTTGATAAAGGAGGGGAACAGTCAATGTGGGAGAGTCTATAGGAGAATAAACACACCAATCCATTGGTGGTGAAGCTATACATTGGTCCTACTATCTTGGAAAACAATTTTGTTTTATGTAAGAAAGGTCCCTAGACTGTTCAAATCCTTTGAACCAGAGATCCCCCCATTGAGCATGTTCCCCAAGGAAGCCAAAGACAGAAAAACATCTCATATGCACAAAAATATTCTGGCAATAATTTTTATGATAATAAAAATCTGGAAAGGAAGTGGGTATCTATCAATGGAGGAATGACTGAAGAAATTGTGATATATGAAAGTTATGGAATATATTCCATAATATATAAGATTACTAAGTATCATAAAAAAAGAAGAGCATGCATGATTCAGAGAGACATGGCCAGACTTCTATAAAATGATATAGATCAATGAAAGTAGAACCCAGAGAACAATATACACAATGACTATAATCAGATAAATGATTATAGCACTAAAATTCAGCTGAATTCGGATTAAATGTGACAACTAATGACAGATCTGCAAAATGGCAGTTGAAACGCATCATGCTTTTCTCACTGGGGGTGGGGAGGTGTAAGGTCAATGGGGAACGAGACATTCCCTCTCATCAATAGATATCACGTGGAATCCATTAAGGGAAGCTTGCTTGCTTTAGGAAGGCTTATACACTTTTTGCTAATTTCTAATTAGGCACTGTCAGGGGGCTCGTGATGCCTTCTGGCTCTGAGCCTATTAGTTTGAAAGAGTATGTATTGTGAGAGGTGAGCTTTTTGCTTTGGGGGCTTGCTTACAAGAAGGATCTTGTGGTTCCCTGGTTGAGACTCTGAGTGGTCGTCTGTTCAGAGCTCCCTGACTGCTCAGAGGTAAAGGCTCTCACGATCTAGTGGTGAATGTAAAGTATATATAGCAGTTTTGCTCTGATTCAGGCAGTAGAGCCTGGTCTGTTGGTCTTTATTTGTCTTCTCTGTATTTTTTTCTGTTTAATCAAAGAAGATTGTTGGCTCCTGAAGCAGCTATCTTTCCAAGCAGATAAAAGAACCTGCACTCGTAGCCATTCTGTGTATGCCAGTGTAGTTGTCATTATAGGAGGAGTACAGATGCTGAGCATTTGGGGGCAGAGTTGACATATTAATAAATTATCATGATGTAAAAACCTAAGATGTTAATTAAACTTAAAAAACCCCTCTCAACTTGACTTAAATAATAATATAGCTATGAATCCAAGAGATTCAGAAATCATTATAACTAGGAACTTTAATACTCATCTAGTTAAATTCCTTCATTTTATAGATAGTGGTTATCTAAGATTGCATGGCAATTAAAAAGCAGAACTGGGTTTCAAATCCAGTAACTCTGATCCTGTACCCAGTGTCCTTTCTCATACCCTAAGGCAATACATGAAGGAGAGTCAGATGGCTAATACAGACCTGTAGGGTTATTGGTCCAAAGGCAAGAGTCCTTCCTATGGGCTCAGAAAAGCTTCCTGGAAAGAGAGATTGAAGTGACACGTAGAAAAGAGGAGGCAGAATGGTACAGGGGAAAAAGCATAGACTCTGGAGCCAATGGATCTGGTTTCCAATTGTACCACCGAGGCTCACTAGCATTACCCAGTGCTCAGCACAGTTCCTGGCATGTGGTAGGCCATTAGTAAGTGCTGACTGATTGATTGACTCACTACCCCTACGATTCTGGGTAAATAATTTAATCTTCCTGAGTCTTGGTTTCCATATTTATAAAATGAGAGATTGGGCTAGATGGCTGCCCATGTCCCTTCTACCTCTGGGATCTAGGTTCCTGTGAAGCAATGACAGGTAATTGAGGATGAAGACAAAAGAGCCATGTAGTTTCTTAAGACAAATGTCAAAGCTCATACTGATGAGTACTAAATAAAAAACAGTGTTTTTATAGCAACATTGGGGGCAAAATTAAGGTCATGAAAATGTCGGAGACCTGCCAGGAAAGACGAGATGATGATGATGAGCAAAGAGAAGGAAGAGTTGTTTGACTCTCTTTTTGCTTCTTTTTTTGTCGGAGAGAAATAGTTTCTGAACTGGGAAGGATAGAGCAAATATTATTTTTAAAAATACTTTTCCCCAATTATATGTAAAAAGAATTTTTAACATTTTTTAAAAAAAGTTTTGAGTTTCAAATTCTATCCCTCCCTTCCTCCTCTGCCCTTTCGCTGAGAGGGTAAGCAATCTGATATAGGTTATATATGTACAATCATATAAAACATATTTACATATTAATCAGTCACTTTGTGGAATAAAACTCAAACAGAAAAAAAGAAAGAAAGTGAAAAATAGTATGCTTTGGTCTGGATTCAGAGGCCTTCAGTTTTTTCTCTGGTGGTGGATAATATTTTTTCATCATGAGTCCTTTGGGATTGTATTGTGGAGACTAGCTAAGTCATTCACAATTCTTCATCGAACAATATTGCTGTTAATGTGTACAATGTTTTCCTGGTTCTGCCCACTTCACTTCCCATCAGTTCATGCAAGTCTTTCCAGGATTTTCTGAAATCATCCTGCTTGTCATTTCTTATAGCACAATAATATTCATTACACTCACACCATAACTTGTTGAACAAATATTATTAACAGGGAGTTGAAATCCTGTACAAGTAAGGAGTTGGTAAGAAAGAATTCAGCTGCCCTCAATAAGTTCACATCATTAGGTCCAGATAATGTATATCCTAGGTTATTGAAAGAACTAGTTAATGATCACTGATTGATTATCAATAATTTTAAAAAGATCATTGAGTTCCTGTACATTTTTTGCTCCTTTGAGCTTTATTTGGCCTTCAGTTTGATTTCTTTTTAAAAAATAGCCTATAAACACAAAAGCATAGATCTTATTACTTAATCTTTTGTTGATAATTGTATTTATTTAACTTGTCCTCCTTGGGATTTTTGAGGGGTGGGGTGTTTGCGATTTGAATATTCTACTCATCTCTGCTGTCTACCCCTCCTCCCTTAGCCAAATGCTTCAAATTCTTCTTTTTTGTTAAAGGTCCATTGTTTTTGTTTTCCTTGGTGAAAGACTTGGAAAAGGAGGAGGTACAGAAGAAAATTGCTTTGGCTGTCTCCTACTGTTTACTAAGATGAGTAAACAGAAAAAGTAGCCAGAACAACTTGGACTTTCTCATCAGAAACATTAAGTAATATTGGAAATGTTGATCCTTCTTTTTAAAATGAAGAAGTTTTCAAGTTGAACATTGTCATAATTAAGGAGCTAGCTGTTCTCTTTGGATGATTTCTTTTTTTATTCCTTTGCAGGTTCAGTTTTCCAACATACATGTTTTTGGGTTGTAACTTACCTACATTTGCTATTGTTAATATACTATTCCATTTTCTTCAACTTCTTGCGACTGTGGAACAGTCCCAGGTTTTCCAAATTAGTGTTTCTTTATAATTGAAAGACGTTTTCTGGCTGCCTGAAAAACATGTGATTTATTATTGAAATTGTGAAGTCTAACTAGCCATGTGCCTTGGTAAATGTTTTTGTTTTTTTTTTCTCCAGCAGCAACTGTGAATTCAGTCAATCAGTGCTTTATATTCAGAAGTTCTGGGCAATTTTTTTGTATTGTTTCCTGAAGTATGGCATGCAGTTAAAAATTTTTTTTCGTGTTCTTTTCTGCCCAACCTTTCTACAAGATCAGTTGCTTGGGCCTGTATAGAATCCAAGGGACATATCTGTATTTTTGTGTTATGTATCTTCTTCCTCAGAGCCTTGGAGAAATTATCTATCATGCTTTCTAAGTTATGAATCCTGATGTTTTATTATTTAATTATTCATTTAAAACTCTGATGTACAACTTAATTTCATTCTTAATATCTTTTTTAAAAAAGCTTTAGATTTCTTTTAAACCATTTTAGAGTTTCTCATTGTTCAATGATTTCTAAGCGGTCCATAGATTTCTCTTTTTTGATCAAGGACTTTGGGTTCCTTTTCCTTCATGGCATGATACTAGTTCATAGGGTTTGACCTCTTTTTAAGTTTTTAGTCATTCTTTGGTTTGCCTTTATGAGTCTCTGTGATAATCTGCTTGTAAATTAAGTTTTTATGGAGTTTTTCACTTGTGTCCCTGGTTTTTCAACCTTTCTCTTGTGTAGATAGTTAATCCTTTGGTTTCTCTCTTTACCTTCTTGCCCTTCCCCCTTCCACTATTGGATAGATCTCTGAAGTGCGCTGTCCATAGATCCCTTATGTTAGGAAAGTCTGGGGCCCTACCTTGGTGCCTGCCTAGACTAAACTGCATGGGAGAGAAGACTGGCCCCAAATGGCTTTCCAATCCCCTTTCCCTCAGGCATGGATGGTCTTTCCTTTTCTAGCTGACTCTTCTGTGAGCTGCCTAGCTTATGTCTCCTTCATCCGTAGTTGCTTCTTTCCTAACTCCGGGAAGAATCTGTGCTTGCCATCTCTTGGTGGTGGTACTGAGTCACTGTTGTTAGGGGACTGGATGGGGATTCTTCTGCCAGGCCCTGAAGTACAAGCCCGAAAGATTGCTTTTACTCATTGTGCTTGGCGTACAAAGTCAATTGACTACACACCTTTTGCTTCTCTTGTTTCTTACTTTTAGACCATCTTCTCAACATATTTTTATTCTCCTCATGTCCACCTCTGCATTACTGTCACTGAGCATTAAAGTACATGTTAATTCAATTTACAGAGTTTTAAGGAGTTCAGCATAGAATTTCTCTACATTCTTACCCTGCGTAACTGCAATTAGCTTTGTGGTGGCCTTTTTGCAAATGCTCACCATGTGTACTGCAATATCAGATGACCAAATGCCCCCTGAAAGGATGTTTCTGGTTTCTTTGGATGCACAATAAGCCCACCTCCACCAGGACCTTTATTTGCCTCTCTAAGGAGAGCTTATCAGCCTCTCTTCCATTGAGTCAGAGTCTCCATTTGTCTGCTGGTTTTATTTATAGCATGGCTGTCAGGACTGATATGATTCAATCCCTCTGGTGGTATGTTGTTGGTCAAAGCCATCACATTTAGAATATTAACAGTTAAGTTAATGTTTATAAATGGTCTGAAAGTGATGTGATTCTCCATGATCTCTGCCCTCTTGTTTTTCCCTTGGTCACAGTCTCTACAGAAGCAGAAGGGAGTGCTCAGGACTGAAGGCCATCTTGCATTTTTCTTTGTTTTCTACACCAAGTGGCCAGTCTGCAGCTGATGAGCTGCTCTGCCCTTAATTTGTCCTTGGAAAGTGGAATCTTCATGTTGTTTGAATTATGGTGGATGCCTTTTGTCTCCCTTGATAGAAATTGCTCTCCTTGTGAGGTAGTTTTTCATTCTTTGCATCTGTATCCCAAGTGCCTGGAACATAGCGGGTACTTAATAGAAGGTTGTTGAATGACTGATTGATTGGCAGAAGCCATCACCTGGTGGGACTTGTGCTTCCTAGACAAAGCCTCCTAGAAGCCAGGGTCACCTCCATGCCAAGATAAGGCACCAGGGCAACTTTCAGTGGACATCACCTCTCTTGCCTATAACAGAAAAGGGCAATGTTTCTGTCAGTTCTCTTGCCAAATGTGCGAGAGTCTTCAGTGTCTCTGAGTGTTATGTATCTCTGCACTCGAGCTGATGTGGATTGAACCAGGAAGATCTGAGCAGATGCCCAAAGGATCATTACGAACAAAGCAAGTGCCATGGAATGGAGGAGAGCCTCTCTGAAGTCTGGTCTGAAGCTCTTTGTAGATGAGAGTTTGGCTCAGGACCTTGTGGGCAGTGGGTTATTATAGCAGGTAGAGCGAGCGCTGGACTCAGGGTCAGGAAGACCCAAGTTTGAATCCTATATCAGACACTTGCCAGCTGGTGACCCTGGGCCAGATTGCTTAATCTCTCACAACCTCAAGTTTCCTCATCTACAGAATGGGCATACACCCTCACAGGGTTGAAATGAGGATCACATGAGATAATATATTTTAAATGCTTTGTCAATTTTGAAGCACTATATAAATTCAGGCTGTTATTATAAAGCTAAACTTTCCAGGCCAAGTTAATAATGACTTTCATGGCTGAGTTGAAAAAGGGTGAGAAATCTATTAAAAGTCACCAGTCATGCTATTTCCTCCTACTGAGGAGCCCTTCATCCCTCTTCCTTTCTGCCTTGATCCATTCTGCCCATTCTCCATGATGCAGCTCAAGGCTTGGTCCTCATGAAGCTGTCCCAGACCATCCAGATCCCAGTGATCACTCTGTCCTTGGAAGCTCCATTGCAGTCCATTGAGCAGCCGTTTCTGGGGGTCCTCCTGTGTTCAAGGCTCTGATGTTGTAGCATCCATGGTCTCTGCTGTTCATTGCCTTGGGACATGTCATGTACTATTATGCATTAAGAGGCAGCGCGGGGTAGTGACTAGAGTGTGGGACTTGGGAATCAGGAAGGACTTGGGTTCAAATCTCATCTCTGACATATGATAAGAATAAGAGTAGCGTTTCTCTAGTGCTTCGAGGTTTGCAAAGCTCTCTGCAGGTAATTAATTTGATCTTCTTAACAACTCTGCCATTTTACAGATAAGGAAACTAAACCTGAGGAGGTTTAAGTGACTTGTCCAGGGTCACGCAGCTAGTAAGTGTCTAAGGCTGGATCTGAACTCAGGTCTTCCTGACTCCAAGCACAGTGCTTTAACCGCTGCACCACCTAACTGCCAATTGGCCTGGCATGTGTCCATAGACAACTTGTTTAACTGTTCTCAGCCTCATTTTCCTCATCTTTAAATGGGGATAACTGGACACTTATGGCTAGTATCCAGCTTGTGGGATTTAATGATGATGTACTATCTGTACTACCCTAGCTTCCCCTGAAGCTAGAGCCAATCAGTCAATCTGTCAACATACATTTATGTATTTTGTATTTATTATGTATTTATGTAAGTATTGTATTATGTATGTATTAAGTGTGTACCTGACTGTGCCAAGTGCTGGCTTAGGGAGGCAGATGCCTGCTTAGGGCACAGCCACCAAGGGGGTACAATGTGAGACCCTTTTATCTTACTTTTGACAAATGCTGCTAGTTTTATTACATGAGCATTCCATGATCCTTCACCTTTCTTAAACCTCCCTCTCTAGATATGGCTCCATACCAGACCATACTTCATGTCCCATCCAAATATCCATCCTGGGCATCTGGCCAGCTGATGTTTCACTCCTCCCTACCTAGAATTCTGCCCTCCAGTCCCAGCCTCCAGAAATCATGCCCTCATTCTTGAGGAAATTACTTTGCTCAGCAAAGGTGTGAGCACCTGTGATGGAGCTCTCTGGGTTGGTGAGTGTGAGCAAATCCTCCTCACATCTGCCATCTTGCTGGCCTCCCAACCTGTCCCCTTATCTGCCCCAGCCACCTTACCTTCTGTCCTGCTGCCATCCATCTTGCCTCCCCACAATGCTCTGTGCCTCTTTCTCTGGGCCACAAGTAACCAAATCACACTACCTTTACTTCTGGAAGGGTGGGATAAGTGTCCCCTGTGGTAACTCCCCAGACCAAACGCTCCCCTTGTCACCACTGCCCTGTATGTGCTGACCCTCTTCCCCATCGGGATATAGGCTCTTCTAGGGCTCCTATTTATAACCTCGGGGCAGAATACAGTACCTGGCACATAGTAGGTGCTCAAGAAATACCTTTTCCAGTAATTCATTTTCATTCTACAGCCATTTTTCTCTGTGAACAAGTCAAGCCCCGAGTCCACCATGAAGCCTCAGAGGCCATGCTGGATGGTAATATGCTGAAATTCCAATACTCCAAAAGAGAGTCACTGGAACTCATTGTCAGTGTCCAGCTGGTGTACTCTAATGGCAATCAGTGCAGGTCCTCCCTTCACTGATGCAGACTGCAGCCTTTCCATGCCTGCCCATCCTGTGTGATGGATATTTCTGTCCTCCTACAAATATTCCCCAGGGGTCTGAGCAAAGTGCCTGAGACCAGACTGGTGGTTTTTCCCTCAATGTGGGCCATCCCTTTTCCTGTTGTCTCTCACTTTCCCCATGTGGTGAGGTCCACGTGGTGAGGGCAGTAACACGTGGAGGCCCTTTCAAACCATTCCTAGGGCTCATTAATGTCCTAGGCTTCATGGCTTGCCAGGCCCTGAAACATTTAATTGACCCCAAGGGAAGGACTGATGCAGTAGAGTGAACTGAGATATAAAAATTGCTGTGACTGGGGTGGCATGGCCATAGCTTTGCCCCAGGCACCAACATGGGAGGAGGCCCTGCCTCTGGTGATGCATGGGGTGGCCTTGGCACCAGAGAAGACTGGCCCCAGGGGGAGGAGTTGAAGGAGTGAGATGGTAGGCCGAGGGGGGTTAGTGCAGCTATGACCAGCCTGTGCCCCCGGGGGCCTGGCAGCAAAGGCCAACCTGGGAGAGGAGAGAGAAAGGTCCTGAGGAAGCAGAGGCTGGGAGACCAAGGGAGACACAGGGTACAACCGTTCCCAACGGCGGCCTAGAGGGGGGACTATTTCTCCAGGGTCCCTCCTGTGCTGCTGCTCTCCCCTTCCCCAACTGAATTTGCTCCCTGGGTCCAGCTCTGAGGAGCCTAGAGTGCCAAGCACACTGCTGGCCCTCAGTCAGGATTTGTTCAAGGCTGTGTGTTGGCAACCAAAAATGGGCTCCTTAGCACTTAGTCAACAAGTGCCCTTGACTAGTTTGGCTTTTTCCCCTGAACTGAATACTGTTTGTATGTTGGACTGGAGTAAGCTTGTCGGCCCCTTCACCTTGCCTCCCTTGCTTAAGCTGATGGAAAGAACCTGTGCTTTCCCGGTCAACCCCTTCACCTTGCTTAAGCAGATTGAAAGAACCTGTGCTTTCCCCGGCGTACCTTACACCCCCGCAAAAGCCGGATGGTTAAAAGCAGCTCCTGTTGGAGCCAGAGGCTGCTATAGCTATAGCCACAGCCGAAGCAGGAGCTGCCAGTAGCAGAGCTGACCTACGGGAGGAAGCTGAACAAAGACTTCAGGCCAGTGGGTAATCTTTTTACCATAGAGGGGGAAGCATGATTTTGCTTTACGCAATCATGCTTCTCTGTAGCCTCCTGGTTACTCTTTCAAGGCGTACTTATTGGGCCTGGAAGCTTTTGATCAATATATCAAAATGGGGTTGCTGGTTCATGGGTTGGTTACTGTGGAGCCTAAATATATGTTTTGATTCTTCTGCCTTCTACTTTGAGAGTTTCTTATATCCGGCGGTTCCGAACCTTTCAGACATGTTTATGATCCTCTTTGAGATTATAAACTCTGCCCTCCTAATACATTTGGCGACGAGGATGGGATCGCTAGGTATAAGATCTCTATTTAGAAGCAGAACAATTCCAGAGGAAGAGATGAATATCCCAGGATGGGAGGATCCATTTTATTCCTCCCTAGCAAAAGAATTGGCTAAAAAAGCTGGACCCTGTGAAAACTGGGAACCAAGGCTACGGAGAGGAGATCCTAGGGATTTGGAAAAGTGTTTACGAGAAGTTGGGATTCAGTCAGGGGCATCACTATCTAGGCAAAGCTGGATAGTGTTATCAGCCTACCGGCTAGTATACGAAAGATTGAGATTAAGTGAAAGACATGGGGGCACTCCTACCCCACAGGAAGAAGGGGAATCTCAGATAGCAGGAGACCAAACTGACTCAAATGAGAACTTTTCTATTAATGTGGCTAAGAGTAACAGGAGACCAAAAAAGCCCAGAGTGCATTTCAACCCAGCCCAGAAAGAGCCTGACTGCCTGCTTCGTCCTAGCCATGGTGGCAGAGGAAGTGAGTGGGTGGAAAATGAGACAATGTTAGGGGCTGAGGCACAAAACACTACTGGGGTTCAGGATGTGCCTCACACAGAGAACAGGAGATGGTTAAATGATCAGACAAGGGCTCGACCCATACAAAGGAGGAAGACAGAAACCCGAGGTGAAGATTCATTTACAAGGGAAATTCAGGAAGATTTCTCACCGCAAGAGGTCACAGATATTTTGAGTAGATTCAGCCAAAGAATAGGAGAACCATTGATATCTTGGATGGTAAGACTCAGTGATCAAGGTGCCAGTGGAATATCAGTAGATAGGACAGACTGTATGAGATTCATAGGTATCAGCCATGATCCTCTAGTTCAACAAGCTTTTAGGGAACATCATCAGCAAGGAGATGGTGATAGCAGGACTACTCTGTTGGCATTAGCCGCTGTGGGATGCAATAAGAGATATGCTACTGATTCTATGTGGCCCACTGAGCACAGACCCTGGTATTCACTTAGAGATTGTATCATGAGACTAAAGGAGGAGGTGATGAAGACTGCCATTATGATAGGAACCGCAGACAAATATTACAATGATCCAATGGGACTGCCTCATAGGAATTTAATAATTAGGACTGCTCCCCCTGCTTATAAACAACTAATTTTGAATTTATTACTTGGAGAAGTAGGGAGCCGTCTTACAACAGTGATAAATAAGATTTTACAGTTACATGACTTAGGTGACTGGGGAAGGGATAGATCTCCTCGAGAGAGAAGGGTGAATAACCAGCAAACTTGGCGCCAAAGGAGAGTAACAAGGAAAGAAATGTTTACTGCTCTATTGAGAGCAGGGGTAGGTTTTGAAATGATAGATGGAATTCCAACCAATGAATTATATAGAATGTATAGAGATAAAGGACTTGATAACAGGAGAGATAGGGAAATAAGAACTGCTCCTGCAAATACTACAGATGTTGAACCTTCAAACCCAAGTGAATCACATGAAAGGGAATACTAGGGAACAGGCCGAGCCCCAGTCCAAATTAAGGAAATACACAGGCTGGATTGCAGACCTCACATTAACTTGACCATATATTGGAAAAATGGGTCAAGTACGGTAACTGAGGCATTAATAGATACTGGGGCCGAGGCCACCCTTATTTATGGAAATCCAGACAAGTTCAGCCATGGAACTCCTATTACCATTACAGGACTAGGAGGGACTGAAATATCAGCCAGGCAAGTTAAATTAATGATGAAAATTGGACAGTTGCCCAAGAAAGAATATAGTGTGGTTATTGTGCCTATTCCCGAATACATCATTGGAATAGACATATTGAAGGGTATGACCTTAAATTTACCCGAAGGGAAATACCAATTTGCTGTGAGGAAAATGGGCATTAATGCAGTCTTAGTGGGGAAAATCAAGATGGATCCAATCACTTTGCCCGAACCTTCTAAAATAATTACTTTGAGGCAATATCGTGTGCCAGGTGGGCAAGATGAAATTGCCAACACTATAAGAGAATGTGTTGAGGCAGGAGTGTTAGTCCCTACAACTACTCAATGGAACAACCCTGTCTGGCCAGTCCGAAAGTCAGATGGGACATGGAGGATGACAGTAGATTATAGACAGCTGAACAAAGTGACTCCTCCCTTATATGCTGCTGTTCCAGACACAGTTACTTTAATAGAGAGAATACAAAAACATGAAGGGACTTGGTATGCAGTTATTGATTTGGCCAATGCCTTCTTTACAATCCCAATAGACCCCAAGCAATGGAATCAGTTTGCTTTTACTTGGCAAGGCCGACAGTATACATTTACACGCCTGCCGCAAGGATATATTCATAGCCCAACTATTTGCCACAGGATTGTAGCTGAACATTTGGATGAATTAAAGTTACCTGGTGTACAGCTTACACATTACATAGATGACATCATGATACAGGGAAAGAATATAAAGGAGGTGGAGGAGAGTTTAGCATTATTAACTGACCATATGAAAAGCAAAGGATGGGAAATCAACCCCGCAAAGGTTCAAGGGCCAGCTCAAACTGTAAAATTCTTGGGGATACAGTGGAATAGAGGACTGCGAGAAATTCTCCCACAAGCTCGACAAAAAATCCAGGATTTTCCCACCCCTACCAATAAGAAAGAGGCCCAAAAGTTCATAGGGCTGTTTGGTTATTGGAGACACCACATCCCACATTTGGGACAGATTTTAAAACCCTTGTATAAAGTCACCAGAAAGAAATATGAATTTGATTGGGGACTTGAACAAAGTAGAGCTTTTGAGGAAGCAAAGGCTGCTATCCAATTAGCTCTAGACTTATGGCCTATGCAAAATGGGCCAGTGGAGTTACAAGTGACTGTACAAGATGACTATGCAAATTGGAGTCTGTGGCAAAAACAACAAAGCCGAAGTGTACCTTTAGGCTTTTGGTCAAGGAAACTGCCCTCATCTGGAGTGCAATATACACCTTTTGAGAAGCAGCTGTTAGCTGCTTATTGGGCTTTAGTAGAAACTGAGCAACTAACTCTGGGTCATGAAGTGGTATTAAGGCCTGGAATTCCAATTATGACTTGGGTAATGAGTACCCCAGCTTCTCACAGAATTGGACATGCACAAGAGGCAAGTATAATCAAATGGAAGTGGTATATTCAGAATAGGTCCAGAGCAGGCAAAAATGGAGTTTCTGCTCTACATGAATCTGTGGCGAACATTGATACTGAGAGCAATGAAAAGCCCCTTGAATCTAAGCAACAGATGGTACCATCCTTAGTGAAATGGAATAATGGATATGACGGACTAAATGAAGAACAGAAGAAACATGCTTGGTTTACTGATGGGACAGCAAAATATTTAGGACAGAAGAGACATTGGAAAGCAGTAGCCTATAACCCCTGTACAAGGAGAACTCTGGAAAGTTCTGGGATAGGTGGAAGTAGCCAATATGCTGAACTGATGGCAGTGCATCAGGCCATCAGAGCAGAGAAAGGAGGACAGTGTCATATATTTACTGACTCGTGGGCGGTAGCTAATGGATTAGCTACGTGGATGCCTATATGGAGGAATCAGAATTGGGAGATTCATGGCAAACAAGTTTGGGGTAAAGAGTTATGGGAAAATATATGGGACATGTCTTTGGTTACAGATCTGTCAGTTTTTCATGTTGATGCTCATGCAACCCTGACCACACCAGAACGTGAGTACAATGCACATGCGGATCGACTAGCAAAGATTGCTACTGAATGTATTGTCCCTACTCCGACTCCAACTGATGACCCAGCCTTGGCAAGATGGGTCCACCAGACTGCTGGCCATTTAGGGGTCCAGGCCACCCATCGATGGGCACAGGATCGAGGTATCAGTATTTCTCATGCGTTGTTAAAACAAATAACAGAGGAGTGTTGTATATGCCAATTAGAAAAAGAACGAACTCTTCCTAGGATAGTTACTGGAGAAATAGCAAGGGGAAAAGTTCCAGCCCAAATTTGGCAGATAGATTATATTGGCCCACTACCCCAGGATAAAGGATGTAAATATGTATGCACGTGTGTTGACACCTATTCAGGTGTACTAGTGGCTTGTCCTTATAAAGACGCAACTCAGAAAAACACCTGTAAAACTCTAGATATTGTAAGTTTATATTATGGAACCCCAATGCAGATTCAAAGTGACAATGGGTCACATTTCAAGGGCAAAGAAGTGAAAAGATATTGTGTGTTGAATAATATAGAATGGATATATCATATTCCATATTACCCACAAGCATCTGGGCTAATTGAAAGAATGAATGGATTGTTGAAAGAACAGCTGAGAAAATTAAGCTCAAATAATTCATATCGACATTGGAAGGATAATTTGTCTATTGCCTTACGTAATTTGAACAATAGGCCCTTAGGGGGGAGTACACCTCTAGCCAGAATGATGACCCCAAATCTGCAGATCAGAGAACAGCAAACATGTGAGATCCAAAACATTGAATTTTGGACTGTGAGGGAAGATGTCCCACTACCAAGTCCAGGAACACCTGGTTCAGCAGGATATGATTTACATTGTATAGAGAATTTTAGGTTAAATAGGAAAGAGATAAGAAAAACCCCTACTGGAGTATGTATGAGAATCCCCAAGAATCATTTTGGACGGATATTACCTAAACCAGGATTAGCGGCTCAAGGAATACATGTATTGGCTGGAGTGATAGATTCTAATTATCAAAAAGAAATTGTTGTGACACTCCAGAATATGGGTAAAAAACCTGTACAATTTTGTAGAAATGATAGGATGGTTCAAGTGATTATTATCCCCTGTGAAAAAATACCCTTTGTGAAAACTGACCCTCCTCCCAAAATAACTACTAGAGGGGCAAAAGGGTCTTGCTCCACTGATAGAATAAAGTCAGGAGCTAAGGTATGGGTAAAACGGAAGCCAGATGATATTCCAAAGGCTGCAGAAGTTATAGCCCATGGGAAGGACAACACTGTAACAGTTGTCTATTCAGGGGAAAATAATTACCAAATCGTACCCCTGAACCATATATTTTACCGTGAATAGGTTATAATAATAGATTCACAGACTCCACAGGTATGGCTGATGCTGGTAAATGCCATAAGCCACTCAGAGGAAAGGTAACCTTGTGTGATTAACGGATGAAAACTTGTACATTTGGGGAAAGGCTGGGAGGACAATCCTAGTCTCTATCTAGGATGGGATCCTCTTAGTTTAATTTTCCCATTGTGTTTCCTTGTACATCTGGGGAAAGGCTGAGAGGACAATCTTAGTCTCTATCTAGGGTGGGATCCTCTTGGCTTCCTCATTATGTTCCTTTTGAAAAGAAACATTTCCCACCTGAGTTTGGCTCTGATGTTGGATCTTTGCATAACTGAAATCTCAACCAAACTTGAGATGATTTTATTTGAAGAATAATAGTCCATACTTGTCTACTCTTTTTGTCCTTTGTTTTGGCTAACGTTGTTGCTAGTTTTGTTTCCTTTAGGCTTAAGCACCCTGCACTTTCTGGTGACTGCCTAAGCACATAGCATTCTTGGAATTCCTGCCAGCTCATTAAAGAACTGACCTCTGGAATGGGACTTTTTGGGGCAGGGCCATCGCTACATCCAATTTCAGCATGAAGAAGCTATGGAAAATGAGACCATCACCCCTCACCCCAAGATTTTGAGCCCCAATCGTTCAAGGGGGGTGGGAATGATGAGAGTGTTCTGTTTACTTATTTTGTGTTATCCTTGCTGTGTTGTTTTATTGTTATGATATTATGGGACCTAGGGGTGGATCACATTTGAATCATAAACCAATATTTAGGAATGTCACCAAATGATATGTTTTGCTTTATTATGAATGATATGTTTTAGTTTCCTTTGTAATTGGATCACAATGTATGTTCTAGGATACATGGCTGATTAGATTATGTATCCTATAACAAGGGGTGGAGAAGTGTGTTGGCAACCAAAAATGGGCTCCTTAGCACTTAGTCAACAAGTGCCCTTGACTAGTTTGGCTTTTTCCCCTGAACTGAATACTGTTTGTATGTTGGACTGGAGTAAGCTTGTCGGCCCCTTCACCTTGCCTCCCTTGCTTAAGCTGATGGAAAGAACCTGTGCTTTCCCGGTCAACCCCTTCACCTTGCTTAAGCAGATTGAAAGAACCTGTGCTTTCCCCGGCGTACCTTACACCCCCGCAAAAGCCGGATGGTTAAAAGCAGCTCCTGTTGGAGCCAGAGGCTGCTATAGCTATAGCCACAGCCGAAGCAGGAGCTGCCAGTAGCAGAGCTGACCTACGGGAGGAAGCTGAACAAAGACTTCAGGCCAGTGGGTAATCTTTTTACCATAGAGGGGGAAGCATGATTTTGCTTTACGCAATCATGCTTCTCTGTAGCCTCCTGGTTACTCTTTCAAGGCGTACTTATTGGGCCTGGAAGCTTTTGATCAATATATCAAAATGGGGTTGCTGGTTCATGGGTTGGTTACTGTGGAGCCTAAATATATGTTTTGATTCTTCTGCCTTCTACTTTGAGAGTTTCTTATATCCGGCGGTTCCGAACCTTTCAGACATGTTTATGATCCTCTTTGAGATTATAAACTCTGCCCTCCTAATACAGGCTGTGAGCAGGAGATTAGGAGGCAACCATTTTACTGGTGAGGAAGCCCCAGGAAAACCAGTACTGGGAGCAGAGCCTTGGAACCGATCCTCCCCTTTGAAGATACACCTAAAGGGTTACTGGGAATGCAGTCTTGTCTCACTGTAACAGGGCCACATTGGCTCCAAATATGGGTCTGGCGAATCTGTGTGTGTATGCATGCACACACATGGATGTGTGTATAATGTGTGTACATATGTGAGCTGTATGCATCACATGTGTATAAATACTCACACATATACTACATACATGGACTGGATATATTGCATATCTATGTTTATCTATGCACTCATATACATGTATTTACATACACACATACCTACCCTCATACACATATGCTGAATTATATACCTCCACATGTGTACACACACACACATATTCACATATTCACACATATATCCATGTATATGCATGTCTATATAGCAACATGGTGACATATATCTGTATATACACACACACACGTCCCAACACATATACACATGTATGCAAATATGCAATATACAGATTTGTATACACACATGTATCTAGACACATATTATATGACATACATTACATATATGTTTATGTGTGTATATACACATCTATCTATCTCTGTCTATCTATCATCCATCTTACCAAACACCAACTCCATTATTGCTATAGAAGCTTATAATGGCTTTGCACCCAGTGCTTCAAAATATTGAACGAATGAAGATAATGTTATGGCACAATGAAAAGCAGGAAGGAGACCCCACCAGCACCTTGGGAGGGCTGGGCAGGAGCAAAGCCTTCCCCATTATGGACGTGATGGTTTTTTAAATAATAGGAGGCTTGCATTTAGAAGGGGCCAAGGCATCCAAATGGGGCCTGGCCAGTGGTCCTCTCCTTGAAGAAGGAGAGAAGATGCCTGGGCTTCCTGCTCTCTCTGGCATGTGTTTCTATGCTTTTCTTGTCTTTTCACATCAATGACAGAAGACTTGGTTGAAGTGATTGTGTCATTTGAGCGGTAACATATCAGTGGCTGGCATGTAACCCTCATCCTAAATGCCCTGAGCTCGGTAGCCCACAAAGCAGCATCCCCACCCCCTCCCCCACTAGGCCAGGAGAAATGCAAATGCCAAGGATGTGTTTGTGTTTTGTGTTTATTTTGTTTTGTTTTTTCTCTGAAAAGGGTGAGGCAGGCTCGTTCTAGACAGAAGACCAGAGGGCGCCTGGCACTCGGGACACCTTTCCGCCAACCTCATCTCCCCACTCGGCTCCTGTCTTGTGATAAGGTTACACTGAGCAGCGTTGGCATCCTTGAAGGTTATTGTTCCAGAAAATATTTGCAAATAATTTGATGTGCTGTCAGCTAGCAGGCAGCGGCAGATTCATATAATTCAACAGACTAATGTGGTTTTTCACGCCTTAAGCTATAAATAAGCTTGAACGGCAAGAGATGCTGTAGTGTTTATTTAATAACAATCTTTTAAAAAGAATTCTTGGTTCCACTGAGCTCCTGAGAAAAGCTTCTTCCACTTTAGCACTTGTTTCTGACCTCAGGCTTGCTTTCTTTCCTCTTCCTTCCTTTAATGCCCTTCCAGATTGTTAAATAAACAAGTCTGTTTTTTCTTTTCGGAAGGAGCACCGCCATGCTTTTACCTAGTAGATACATCCTTTCTTCTGCTTGTTAAATGGTTAAAAGACTGATATTAGGGTGGCGCTTGACCTCTTGGAATGTTCTGGTATTGTTCACCCTTTTGGTTGGAACAAAATTAGGTCCTTGAGATCACAGGTTTGGCTTTGTCTTAAGTGATTTTAAACAATTGCTACCTGATGCCCATTAATTTTCTGATGTGGAATGTTCTCCAATCTTTCTGTTAATCAATGTCATTTATTGGCTTCCAGCTCAAATTCATCTCTTTAGCACTTAGCATTTGCAAAGACCATAGCTAGACCTACCTTGGTTCATCCACCTTGGTGCTGTGAATATGGCTATCAGATGTGTGTGCTGCAGGTGTTTTCTCTTCTCAGTCCTGCTGGGAATATGTCAAGGCTGGGAACCCTGCTTTCTATTGGAGATGATGGAAAAGACATTGGCCTGAGAGAAAAGTACCTGGTTTTGAACTCCGGCTCTAATCTATGATCCCAAAAAAGGTCTGGAGTACAGCATGTCACCAAAGTAATGTAGGAGTCAGACAGAAGATGAGAGGGTCATGTTGTGAGATCAAGGGACAGCTGGGCTTCGTAGTGTCTAGAGAAAGGAAGGAAGGTCCCTGGTATGTTGAGGGAATTCCCTTTGGGGAACTGAAAGGGGGACTTGTATGAGTTTCATGCAAGATGGACTGGCCAGGGTGGGTCTCATCAACATTGTCGGAAAAAATTTCTACGTCAATGGTCACAGAGCCATAGAATATTGAAGTACCTACTGGTCATGCCAATTGTGAGCATCAGACAAAAATGAGGACATGAAGAATGCTTGAAAACCATAAAGTTCTATGTGTGTCAACATGTCAAGGATAGAGGCTCTATCCTGCAGTGCAGACCCCAACCCTTCCATGACTTAGGAGGCAGTCTTCATGAGCCACAATGGTTGAAAGATTCAGCACCTTAGTAGCCAATGGTGATGTGCCTCTCCAGATTAGCCTAGCTGGTCCTTGCATGACAGACATACAGGTCATTTTTGGCTCCACACTCAGAGACTTTCCAGCTTGGCAGAACCTGCTGGAGCTTGCGCCCCACAAAGTAATCTCTGAGAGACCTGGATGACCTGTATGCTATGATGAAACATCAGAGGAGGACAAGGCAAAGCAAAGCCTTTGGATCAGTCAGTCTCCTTTGTTCCCTCATGGCTGAGAATGAGCATCATGTTTGGTGCCAGGGGTATGCTGGTAAACATTTGCTGACTGGCCCTCCAAAAAATGCATGCATGCCACACTTTGAAGTTTCGTTTTCATTACTGACATTTGCTCCATCATTTTGTTAAGTCTAGACAAGCAACAACGCAATCATTTAAACTGTGATTTTGATTTTGTTTGTGATTTCTGAGGTATAAATGCTCACTCTGAAAATTTAACAATCAGCTCTGGAGAGCAGTTTTGAGACTGTGGCACCATAGTCCTGCTAGCACCTAGGAGGATCAGTAGGCAGGCAGAAGGACTTTTGAAGTCAGTAGCCATTTTTTCAATTTCTGAAGTATTTCATTATTATTATTATTGTGAGGTAATTGGGGTTAAATGACTTGCCCAAGGTCACACAGCTAGCAAGTGTCAAATGTCTGAGGCCAGATTTGAACTCAGGTCCTCCTGACTCCAGGGCTGGTGCTCTACCTACTGTGCCATCTAGCTGTCCTGTATTTGATTATTTTAATCTTCATTGAGGATACGAATTCATTTTCCAGAATGACAGAAAGTCTGACTGATACCAGTGTCCCCATGAGACCTCTTTCTCTTCTGTCCTTCCCCAGGTGTCCCTGGTTTCTTTTAAGTCTCAATTAAAACCCCACCTTCTACAGGAAATCTTCTCAACCCCTCTTCATTCCTGTGCCTTCCTTCTAATAATTTCCTATTTATCTTGTATACAATGTCTTGTTTTGTACGTATTTGTTTGCCTATCGTCTCTCCCATTAGACTGGGATCTCCTCGAGGGCAGAGACTGCCTTTTGCCTCTTTTTGTACCCTCAGCACATAGTAGGTGCTTAATAAAGGTTGATTGAATGATTGCTGTGGCTTCCCAGGGAAGCTTGTTCCACTCTGAAAGTGTTCTAATTCTTGAGAGGTTCTTTGTTACATGAAACCTAAACCAATCTGTCTACAATTGATGCCCACTGCTCCTTGTCTGACACTTTTGGGAATTTGCCAAAGGAAGGAATGAATAGATGAAGAAGAGATTTTTAAGCCCTTACCATGTACCAAGCACTGTGTTAATTACCGGAGATACAAATACGAAAGCAAACATAGTTCCTGCCTGCAAAGATACTACATTCTAAAGGGCACCGGAAAGGGCCTTGTGGCCAGAGAGGGACACTGTGACCTAGAAAGCTACAGGGCAGGTGGGTGAGGCCCTGGAGAAGTAGGTTGACACACTTGAGTCAGGAGCATTGGCAGAGCTGATTTAATGGTGGTTCATGGTTCCAGAAATGATGGGGATGGTGGTGGGTAGAGTTAGTAGGTGGATGCAGAGTCAAGAATGAAGTAAAGCTTGCAGGGGGTTTTCTGAAAGAGGGATCTGGGACAGACTGGATGGTTGGAAGTAGGAGATAGACACTCAGAAATCCAGGAAACTCTACTCGTGCCACACAAAAGGGTTCAACCAGCAGATATGGATACCATGACCAAAAAAAGAAACCAGCCCTGACTTCAAAGACCAGACATCCCCCAGGAACTGTTCTGGCCTGACCAAGAGGAGGTGGTCAGCAATTGTGGTGTCACACTCATTCTTGCTCAATAAACTCCAGTCACTCCCATGGCCTCTCGATCAAATACAGACTCTTCAGTCTGGCATTGGGAGCCCTTCACAGGCCCAGCTCCATCTGTCCTAGCCAGGCCTCTTCAGTCTGGCATTGGGAGCCCTTCACAGGCCCAGCTCCATCCCCCCAGCCAGGTTTGTTGCACACATTTTGCAGTCTGACCTATTGCTCTTCATCTTCCTTCTTCATCTTTGCTTCTTATAAATGTTTATTGGCTATTATTATAATTCCTCACTTCCTTGAAAGCTCAGCTTAAACCATCTCCTCCAGAAGGTCTTTCCAGATCCCTCCCCCTCCCCCCACTAATTGGTATTTAATTTGTATACATCACGTATATGCTTTCTTGTGTACATATTGTAACTCCTCCCTTCCTCCCCACTCCAGTGGAACTTGAGGTCAGTGAGTTGGGGGGGAGGTGTCTCCCCCAAGAATAGGAAGACTTCCCCTGGCAGACTGGCTGGAGAACAACTGGGATGCTGAGGGCTTGGTCAGACATTGAGAAAGCCAAAATCCCCCACTGCATTTGGGGCCATCTCTGGCTGTACTGAATTCTGTCCAGCCACCCGACTTCAGTGTGTCTGGGAAAGAGAGTCTGATGACATGTGAGGCCAATGATGACTTTGTGCAGCTCTGCTTTGCTTAAACATAATTCATGAGTGAGTCAAAACATCCCTGAGGATGAAGTGAAGGGTGAATAACAAGGTCCTCGAGGCCAGGCACTGTCTCACTTTTGTACTTGGATCCTTAGGGCTTGGTATACAATGTACACTTAATAAGCGCTTACTGATGGATGGTGATAATGACAAAGCAAAGATTGCATGTAAATCTCCTTCCTTACATAAAAACTGTTAGGTCCATAATACATGAATCCAGGATTGGTCACAAGACCATCAAGATGGACTCTGATTGAAACTCTAAAAAATGATTGTGTCATCTATTTGTGTAGATACTATAGCCTAGATCATGGACCAGTGGATCATAAACCTTGGTAGGGAAATAAAGGTAGGTGTTATAAAGTGGGTGGAAGGACAGATGGGAAATTTGGTGCCCCTTATAGAAGATGGAGCCAATGGTGGTTAGGAGTTTACATCTTGCATGACTTGGCAGTATTTGGGAGGAAAAGCCCCATTTTTCTTCCCAGAGATCCCCAAACAAAAGCTGAATGACCACTCATTAGGGACGCTGTAGATAAGATCCTTGGTTGGTCTATGTGGCCTCTGAGGCCCTTTCCAACTCTGTGATGACTCTGTGAACTCCATTTTACATCCTGTTTCCTGGAGGTGTCAGAAACTGAGAGCTGGGCTGCTCCGTATTTTCATTGGGCTTTCCCATGGAACCATCAAACAGAACAAACATTTTGAGGCCAAGACAGTGGCCAGCCAAGAAATACATGCTCAACTTCCCTCAGTTTCCCCCACCTCCCAAAATAAACACAGAAGAGAAAGTGGAGGTTCAGATAGGATCATGAAGGACACTTAAGGGATGTAGAGTCTGAAGACCTGGGTTCATATTTTGGCTTTCCTACCTTCTAGCTGGACAACTTTGAGCAAATCACTT
This sequence comes from Trichosurus vulpecula, assembly GCF_011100635.1. Lineage (NCBI taxonomy): Eukaryota > Metazoa > Chordata > Mammalia > Diprotodontia > Phalangeridae > Trichosurus > Trichosurus vulpecula. The sequence goes on along the minus strand of NC_050580.1, from coordinate 10,577,606 downwards.
CCCATCCCTGGTCTTCATCCTTTACAAAATGAGGCAGTTGGGCTACATGACCTCCAGGGTCCCTTCCAGCTATGAATCCATAAATAATGGAATCACAGAATTTCAGAGTTGAGAAGGACGTCAGAGGCCATGTAGTCCCACCCACATCCCCTCCCAATATCTCCTCTACAACATAGTCAACAAGCAGTTCACCAGCGTTTGCTTGAATACTTCTAGAAATGGGGGGTCCATTACCCCCAAGGCATCCCAGCCAGCATTTGGATAGCTCTCGTGCTAACAAAGCTTTTCCTGACGCAAGTCTGAATTGGACTCTTTGCAGCTTCTATCAAAAGTCTGGTGACAGTCCTTCAAATGCTTGATGACAGCTTGTAGGTCCTTCCTGAGACATCTCTTCTCCAGGATAAACATTCCAACTGATGGAATGGTTCCCCCCCCAACAAACCTGATTTTTTAATTCATGAGTTTACTAAGTCTTATTCTTGTAGGATATACATGGGTACCCCCCAGATCTCTCTTCATCCTTGAAGTGAAGCAGCTGGCTCATTTCCCCCCACCCCAGATGATCACAAACTCTTAAATGAGCCAGCTCCTTTTTACTCGAATAAAACACAAGTTAGGATCTCATCACTGAAACAACTTCTCTTTGTGCTGGGCTGTGTGCAAATATTTGGACTACTAAAGTGAATTTATGAAGCAATTACTTTTAATGCTATAAGAGGAAATTAAGTACTCATTGATTCTTGATTTATAAGCTGGAGCTAAAGATCATGAAAAGCAAATATAACTTAATTAAATGTCCCTTGGCTTTGCTACTATTGAGGTCTTCGCTCATGGAGTAAGTAAAACAAGCTGCTCCTAGAATGGAAAATGGATATTGGTTCTTCCAGTTGGGGAGGCAAATAATTTACTGGTTAAATATTTTCAACAAAGTTAAGCCAAGTGTGAGCTTCTCCCAGCATCCTTTGGGCCTAGAAGAGATAAAAAAATGATTGCTGTTTTTAAGGATTCTATTGTCCTGGGAATGATGGGACAGCTCAGAAATGGAAGGAACTCAGAGGCATCTGAAAAAATATATTTTAATATGTGTGTAGAGCAATAGATCTGTGAAGGAAAAACATTTCTCTAGTCTATTCATGGATGACACTAAGGATATTAGCCTGGTACTGATTTAATTGAATCCTATAGTAATGTCACCATTTTTCTACACTGAATAAAAACTAATGGCTTGAATTTGTATGGTTCTTTCAGGCCGTCAAAGCCCTTTCCATATGTTCACTCATCGGATCCTCACAACTCTGTGATGTGAATTCTATTATTACCCCCACTTTAGAGATGAGGAACCTAGGCTAAGAGAGATTCAGTGACTGTCCAGGGTCACATAGCTGGTCAGTCTCTGGGGCTGGATTCAAACTCAGATTTTGCTGACTTCTGGTCCAACACTCTATCTACTGTACCACCTAGCAGCCATGAAGTACCAATGATTTTTCCAAACTGCGTTCTAAAACATTAGGTGACATAATTAGCCAATCTAGGAGTCAGGGAAGTTAGGAGTCCACAGGAGGTTATTGATAGAATCCAATGGACAAGGTGAGTTTGGGAGAAGTATGGCAACTTTATTCTGGGCATGCCTTGCTTATCCATTCGTCTAAAATCAAGGTCTAGGTTTTTTCTGTCCACAGAGAAGTGGGAGGGTTTCTTCTTATTTTTAGTAGATGAACAGGAAATGCTGAGGGTCTCCAGTGACCGCTGGAGACGAAGGTTTGGAAGAACCTGGTTTTCCATCACAATCATGTGGGCTCTATTTTCTAGAGGCAAGAATATTGACACAACAGCAAAAATGCCATAACGAGTTTTCCCCATGAGAAGCATAATTCAGGTGCTGCTTGAGTTTGATGTAGACCCACAGTTATGATTATGAGGATGCGATACAATATCCTTCATGGAGGCCGATGAAATTGGTTGAGCACCTGAGCAGCTTTTCAAACAGTGGTGCTGGGTTATTCAGTCTCTCTTCTTTGGTTTTACTTTTTCTTTCCTTCAAAGCATAAATGTTCACAAGACAGTTGATTGGGGTTAGAGGCACAATCTGTGGGTATGAGAAAAATCTATTCTTTTCCTTTGTGCAAAGCTAACTAGCCCATGCTGGGATGGACTTCGTGACCTTAGACTCATTAGGGATGCCTTCCAAAAGGTGGATGCTAACTGACTCCAATGGCTAACCACAGCATGGTGTCATAGCTAGAAGATGAGGCATGAGGATTAACGAGAAAAGAAGAGTGAGGGGATGTTTCATCCTAGAATTAGCTAGATGGTAACCCAACACCCACTCTGGCTAACTGTCTATACCATAACACAGAGGGGTTAATTCATCCCAGGAGCAGCTAGACAGTGAAGAGCTATGATATAGAAAGCTATTGGTGAGTGCTTTATGGAGCTAAGGACTTTTAATTCAAAAAGCTACTGAGAATAGGGAGGAAAGTAGAAGTTAGGTTCATGCATGGATAAGCAAATTGGAACCTCATAGTCAGGCCATCATCAAGATGTGAGAGGTCAGCCTGTGGCTCACAGAATCACAGGGAAGGGGGAAAGAAAGGAATACACATGTGCATAGTACCTACTACGTGCCAGGCACTGTGCTAAGATTTAGAGCTCAAGAGACCTTGTACAATTCCCTTATTTTAAGGATGTGGATCTGAGGCCTAGAGAGGTCAAGATAAGCACTGTGCTTGGTAAATAGCAAATGGTGAATGAGGGCTTGTTGACTTGGCTGAAGTGACTTGCTCCAGGCCACACAGGTAGGAGTTGTAAGATTTGGGATTTGAATCCACATCTTCTGACTCCAAATCCAGTGCATTTCTCCTGTACCATGGAAGAAAAGGAACCAAGAGAGAGACAGAATGGTAGTGGGGAACGAGCAGCTATTTGGAGGGCTTCAGACCTTGCCTGAGCTCTGCTCCTTGTGTCCGTGTGACCTTGGACACATCAGCTGAGGGCTGCCTGACCCAAAATGAAGTGGTTGGACTGGATTCCCCACCAGTCTCCTTCTGGTAGGATTTTGATGACTTCTATAGGGTTTCTACATACATAATAGGTGCTTGCCTTTTGTATGTTTCAAAAGGACAGTAAAAGTTAGGCTAATGTGGGATGATATTAAGCTGCCAGGGACTTCTCGCTACTGCTGCTTAGTTGTAGCAGGGAGTGAAATTTTTCTTTCACTGACTTAGTGTTTCTCTCTCTTGCCCTCTCCCCACCAACCTTGCCCACCAACACTGTGGGGTGAGGAGAAGCATTAGGACAAGCACAGCTCACCCAACTGAGCACAATGTTCTCTGTTAAATGTCTTACTGCACACTCCATGGAAACTGCTCTCTCCAGGGTGACAAAAATCTTTAACTGGCTGGCCCAATGATGTTTCCTCAATCTCTTGCCTTCTTGGTCTCTAAAGCTTTTAACATTCCTGGCCATACCTTCCTCTTGGAATTTCTTCTTTCCTTGGCTTCTGGGACATTGTCCTCTCCTGGATCTCCTCCTACCTCTTTGACCACTCCATGTAAGTCTTTTGAGGCTGGATAAGCATCACTAAGGATGGATAAGATCTCACTAAGGATAGATAAGGCTCTTGTTTGGGCTCTTCTCTCTTCGCTTGTCTCTCTAAACCCTCTTGCTTGTAGATTTCATCAGCTTCCAAGGGCTCAGAACCATCTTTACTCATGACTCCCAAATCCACCAATCCAGCCCTAATCTTTCCTCTGAGCTACAGTCTAATGTTTTCAGCTCCCTGTGGATGATCCTGCTGCCATCTCAAATCCAACACGTCTGAAAGAGGAGTCATTATCTTCCCCCCTAAACTTGTTCCTCCTCCATATTTCATGCTTCTCTTTCAGATACCACCAAGATGCTCACCAAGTCACCCAAGTCCATACCCTGAGATTTGTTCCTGGCTCTCCTTTCTCAAATTACCTTGTATTTACTGATCCCCAACAGACAGAGAGAGAGAGAGAGAGACGGGGAGAGAGAGAGAGAGAGAGAGAGAGAGAGAGAGAGAGAGAGAGAGAGAGAGAGAGAGAGGTTTACTCATGTAGACAAGGAGGGGATTGGATTTAATAGCATCTGAGGTCATTCAGGCTCCATACCTAAGATCTCATCTTCTATTCTCCCAGTAGAATAGCAGAATATAAGCTTTTTGAGGGAGGGTATTTCATTTTTTGTCTCTGCATCCCCAATACCTGGCACAGTGCCTTGCATGTAGTAAGCCCTTAATAAATGTCCTTTGAACAGAAATGAATTTTGAATAATGTATTGACCTTTAGTTGTTTTTGCAATGGCTCAGTGAGGACCAGAGGTTATAACCAAGGGTTAAAATGAACTATCTGCCTTTCATTGATCAGTTTTCTTTCTCTCCATTGTTATCAATAAGAATTTCATTTAATTGTAAAAGAGAATATAAAGGAACTGGAAGAATGGGAATACTGGAGGGAGAGAGAAAGCAGGAAAACCAACAAACAAGACTGAGAAATACAATCCAAATGAGGCCCCATGAAAACCCCAGTTAAATTGTGTGTGATTCATGACCAGTTGGTTCTAACTTACAATTCTTGTTCATGACTCAACACTTTGTGAATTCTGGTCAAAGACTCCTTTTGAGGGCAGACCATTAAGGCCTGTGGCATCCACTTTTGGGAATGGAGATGACTGAGTATGAGGCAGAGGGAAAAGACATAGTGATGGTAGAGGAGACATTATTAGAACAGGTAGGGGCTGGTGACTGTGATGGAAAGTCCATGGGGAACAGTCAGGAGGAGGTCATGTAGAGGGGTGACCCATAAATATGCCAGGGATACAATCAGGGATCACAGCCTGGGAAAAGCAGCTCCTGATTCAATCTAATAAAAAGTACCACAACCTTTCTTTCATAAATTCTACAAATCCTCACCACTTACAGCACCCCTGTAAGCTTCCTAGAGCAACACAAACGTTTCAAAAACTTTGAAATCACTTTGCAGCAGGATCTAGTTTGTTAACTAGCCCAACTCTGAAGCGTCCTGGAAATGTGGAAAATACCTTCCAGCATCCTTGAGTGTTACAAGGACTTTCATGATATCAGAGTTGGACATTCTTTGAGATACATCATTTTTTTACCTAACTACAATCTTCTTTGTCCCAGACCATTTCCTAGAGAGGCATTATGGAGAACTGAAATCTTGGTATCATCTCAATTCACCAGAGTTTCTCCCAGGCTTAGACTCTCCATTGGCTGAAGTGCATCACTTGAAGTTCTTCCTTTTTGCTGCTAATATAACCCTACATTCCTAGAATCACAGGATAAGATGTCGAGAACTAGCAGGAGCCTTAGAGGTTATAGAGCCCAACTCCCTCCTTTTGTAGATGATAATCATGACTCAGAATTCAGTGCCCAGTGTCACAGTTGAGCTGGTTCATGCCTGGGATTCATGCCCAAGTTGTCCTGAATGTCAGCCACCACACCACACTGACTCTACTGGGATGACACAAATTTGCTTCTCTGTTTGATAAAATGGGAAGGATAATCTGGACTCCACCACCCTCACGGGGCTACTGAAAGGGTCATGGTGTCTGTGAAGGATTTAGTAAACCATAAAATGCTAGATGAACATGAGCGATTTTGGAGCAGAGGCATTAGAAGGACTGACAGAGGAAGGGAAAGATTTACAAACACATTGCCCAACAGTTGGGACAGTTCTTGAAGCAAAATGGCAGCCTCTCGGTACTCTCAAGTCGATTTGTCCATCATTGCCTGTGTCTAGTACTGCAGGGGGTGATGGAGGAGCAGCCTTTGTCCTCGGTCTCAGGGAGGACCTTGATCACTGAGCAGTGATGGAAAGATTGGTCTTTTTAGCTAGGATTTGTTTGAGTTCTTCAGCAATAGGATCTATCTAAATGAGCACAGTGTTCTTCCCCACCAGTAGAATGGATGCTCCTCGAGGGCACAGACTATCTACTTTTTGCCATTGTACCTCTAGCACTAGCACACAGTAGGCACTTAATTAATGCTTGTATTGAATATCAACAATGATAATAGATGGAGCTGATCATAGAACACATGGTAGAATGGAGACACCCATTGATTGTGTGACCTTGAACGAGTCACTTAGTCTCTGATGCTCCCAGGTCACTCCTACTTATACTTATGGGATTATGGATCTAGAATTAGATGTGGCCTCAGAGGCCACCTGGTCTGACTCCTTCATTTTACAGATCAGGAAACTGAGTCACAGAATAAATGCTATAAACTGACAAGTTGTACAGTAGGTGCCATTCTACCCTGAAAGAGGAATCCTCCTTATGGACAGTTCCTTACAACAACAAAGTTGCGGATCAAGTCCTCATCTAGGACTCAATGGTCTCTAAGGTCCTTTCACGTCTCTTTGGTCCTATGACAACAAATACGACATACATGTCAGCGGTTCTTCCACCAGCTCTCTGAGGCTGGCACTATCCCCACTTCACAGATGAGGAAACTGAAGGTCAACCTGCCCCTGGTCAGTGTAGGAGGCGAGATCTCTCCCGACCAGAAGTCCATAAATCAGTCCAGTTCCATTAAGGTGCCACCTACAGCAGAAAGAACACTGGTTCCAGAGTCTTGGGAACACAGTTTAGACTGGAAGAAATCTTCAAGGGCATTGAGTCTGGCTCCTTCATTTTACAGATGAGAAAGCTGAGTCCCAGAAGTCAGTGACTTGCCCATGATCACACAAAGCAGACGTAAGCACAGATTTGAACCACGTCATCCTGACTATGATCCAATACTCTACCCAGTGCACCATATTGCCTCTCAAGGGATTTGGACTATCCCCAGTTCTGCTGCTCACTGGCCATATAACTTCAAGCAAATCCCTTTGTCTCCCTGGCCTCAGTTTCCTTCTTTGTAAAACAAAGCGTTAAGCATCGTTTGCAGTTTGAAAATCATGATCCCATGATCTTAAGCATGAGTTTTTATTATTATTTTCGTGGCCAGGTGTTAACAAACAGTTAAAAACTGTCTTCACTGTATAACTTCCTAGAATCCCAGAATCTCTGAGCTGGATGGGACCCCAGAGACAACTGAGTCTGAACTATACCTGATCAAACATTCCTTCCACAGCAACCCCACCAACTGACTGGCTGACCTTTGCTTGAGAACCTCTGCTGAGCATGAACAGGAAAGCAGATTCTGCCTTTTCATCAGATCATTTTTGATATGGCTGCTCTCAGTCCTGACTTGGTTTTTTTGAAGAATCAGCCAGGACATTTCCCCAGCATGGAGCAGCACACAGAAGGTCTGTGAGGATGATTTTACTGTAACAAATAGAAGGCTCCTATCCTCGGGTGAAGAATTGGGAGCCAGAGTCAATCAATTCTCTACAAAGATGTTCTCTTTATTAGTGTCAAAGGGTTAGACACTGAATGGTCTAACATCCAGATAATAAAGGTGAAATACAGATGCTTTTCAGATAATGCTGTCCCTTTTCTTTTTTCTGACAGGAGTGGAGGAAAAAGTAGCTCCACTGCTGTCCGAGAAGACAGACATTTTCTTTCATTAGGGATTATAAGAGATAGGTCCCAGGAGGATGGAAGAGAAGCAGTTTCAGAAAAAAAATTAGGTGGATGTAGTAGAAAAGAAAAGGTGAGGAGAACATATGGGTGACTTCAGAAGACGGCACAGACTCTGGACAGAAATCCGAGATTTTGTTTCTTTCCGTCTCGGGAAGCTCTGTTCTGGTTGTGGACCAACGCTGGTCCCGAGCACTATGAACTGTATTACAAAAAGCTCCTTTGGTGACTACATTCCAGGCCTTTTGTCTTCATTCATAATGCTTCGTGGAGCTGCCTCTAAAAACAACCATTGGCATTTCAATGAGAGGCCGACAAAACAGGAGTCAGCATTAGCGAGGGATTTCACTGGAATGGGAATTTTAGTTTATTCTCAGGTCTTCTCTGTTCATCTTAAACTTTCACCTAAAAATAATCTTTTCTTTGGAAATTATTATTAAAGTGTTTTCAAGGCAAAAAAAGAGTGGGGAATAAGATAGGTGAGAAGTGGTCCTCCTTCTCTCATAGTAATGTATGTGAATGCTCCCATGGAGATAATCCATAGGAACAGGCATGAAAAAATTCAGGATGAAAATGGGAAGAAAAAAAGCAAATCTGAGTCAGTTTAAACACACACACACACACACACACACACACACACACACACACACACATCCCATGAAGATCTCAGAACTAAGGTAACACAAAGCATCTCATCACCACAAAGAATGACTCAGGTCTGGACACTCTACACATTTTCAACTCACCTTCTGTTGGGAGTGCTGGAGGGTGGAGCACTAAACTCCTCCCAAAGCCTTCCTTTATAGGGGGCTCCCAGTCCTGGGAACTCCATTCTCCAACAGGGACTCTGCTTGGATGCAACTCCACAGAACAACAAGCCCCCAAGCCGAGGTTCAGCTTCCTTTTATGTATGGTTCTCCCCCATTAGAATGGAAGCTTCTCGAATGCAGGGGCTCCTCTCTGTTTTCTTATTTGTATCCTCAGAGCTTAGCACAGTGCCTGACACATAGTAGGTACTTAATAAATGTTTATTGAATTGAGTTAAAAAATCTTCTGCTACAGAGCAGGCATAAATGTTGTCAGACTCTAGAAATAAGAACCTATTACTTTTGTCTCCACTCTCACAGAGCATGCTGGAACAATCTGAAATTTGTTCATGATCCCATCCATTAAAGCCACTGGAAACTCTATGTGTCTGGGGAAAGAAGAGTAACATTGAGAAAAGTTGAGATTAAAAAAATAGGCCAGGTTTACATCCCAGAAGCTCAGTTCCAGAAGAGACCTAGCAGCCATGTTGTTCAGCCCACAATCGCTCTGACAACATTCCAGCCTTTGCTGAAAAGTCTCCAGTGAGAGGGAGTCCACCACCTCCCCAGAGCTCTATTGACTAGGAAGTTTTCCATTAAAACCGATTAAAATCTGCCATTTTTAGTTCCCACTCACTCTTCTTAGTTCTGCTCTCTAGCACCAAGTAGAAAAAAGTCTGTCCCAGATAACAGCCCCTCAGATACTTTAAAGTGGAGATTGTATGACCTAGGACACGTTCCATTTGGGTTGTTTGTTGGGAAGTTCCAGTAAATTTGTGTATGTTAAAACTCTTTTCAAACCTTACATCCTAGGTATATGTAAGTGTAATATCTTGTCTCCTTTACAGCATTTTGAGCACAATCCTGATGTTCTGGGTCAAGTCTCCAGGCGTAGCACAGGTTTGGGGGCTGGGGGCAGAAGAACCCTGGAGAGCTCCCTTCAGGGAATTCCTCTATCCCCCTCTCATCCTTGGCTTTTGGCTCAATACAATCTAATACAATGCAATACAACATAACATAACAACATGACATGATATTATCCAATATAACAACACAATGCAATAGAATATATTATACAATAGAACAGAATAAAACACAATATTTTACCATTTGTACTTGTACACATGTCTGAATACACATATGTATACATGTATATACATACGTATGTATGGTCTTTGGGAATGTAGGGACAACTTATATGAATCATTCTCTCTGCTTTTATATACTTCCCTGTTTATCACCCAGGACTGGCTTAGAAAGCCATCTCAACAGCTCTGCTGGGTTTTTGAGGGCTGAGAAGGGCTCATTGATTGACTGCTGTTCCCATGTTTCTGACAGAGGGGAAGGGGACATTAAATGAGTTACTGACTTGGCTTCCAGTCTCTTTTCCTCCTAACTTCCATCAGCCCAAATAGCATTTCAGACAAAGGTTAACATGCTGAATTCTTGTATCTAGTAGGGGATATTCAACATTAAATAAGGAGCAGTCAGAAAGTCCATGGGGAAGGAAACAGGGAGTGCTGGTCAGCCAAGTCCAGTGTATGGATCTCAACCAGTGCTAACCCTCTGATGGGAAGGGCAGGAGGGGGCTTTTCTGCTTAGGCACCAGAAGGGACAGTTAATATGTAGCTTCTTCTAGGCTGTGGGAAGCTCCTCTAAAGGGACAGCCTCACCAAACCAGGTCCATCCAGTCCTTGATTGACAACCACTTGGTTGTCAAAGTCTCTCTGAATGACAGGGTTGTGTACTGGGGCAAAGGTGATGGTGGTGGGGCAGACATGAGAAGGGCAAGCCAACAAACCTGAATGCCACCACCTCCTCACATGTGTCAAAGATGGAAGACATGCCTCCACGCTCAAACTGCTTCCTTTTTCTCCTCCTCCTTCCAGGATCTCTTTCCTTGAACACCCTCTGAAGAACCTCAATAGCCTTCAAACAGTTCATGACTTTAGCAGCCAATTGAATCCTAGGAAAGTGCCTGAATCTCAGTGTAGTTGTTATGGATGGAATTTTGTGGTTTATTTACATATTTAGGTATGGATAAGAGAAAAGAGGCCTAGCGAGTTCAGGTAGGTCATCTAGATGGGGGACATAGGTGATATACAACTTGTGGATGATCTGTACAATTATCCAGGCTATTTTCCTCTTTCTCATTAACACATGTAAGAGAAATGCCCATATTGACATCTTGGAACTAGAAAATAAACAATGAAATACTCAAAGAGATTTGTGACCTCTTTGGTTTGAAAGTTCCTTCTAATGTTAGAGAAAGCAACTGCCCTGGAAAAATAAAATTCCCTTTCTCTGTATCCCCAGTACTTATCACATGGCAGCCACGTAGTGAGCATTTAATAAATGTTCCTGATCGATCATTTCTCCAACTTCCCCATATGTATCCACAAAGAGGAAAAATGGAAGAATAGGTCAGGGGGACTCCCTGTCGAACATCTACTGGGGATGCTCTGGAACAGGGAATTCAAGAATAATGAAGAACAAGATTTCTTCATTGACAAACCAGAGAAAATCTGGATTCCCTACCTAGAGCTTAGCATAGGGTTCAGCATGCAGTAGATACTTAATAAATGCTTGTTGACTTGTTGACTAGAGTTTAGCTTTGGTAAACTCTCTCATATTATTCTTGTCCACCAGATAGAGAGAGGTGGTGGAGCCAAGAGTCTGAATAGATGAATTCAGAATTGGTTCATGACTGGATCAAAGACTAGTCAATGTTTCCATGTCCATTTAAACTTGGGTTCAAATAATCTACTTCACAAGGGAAGGTAGAGAAAGTGTGTCTAGACCACATTCTGTCTGAAAAAGATCTGTGGAAATTAGTATTTTCTTCAGTCACCTTTCTTAGCCAATGGTGATGAAGCTATCCTAAGCCTTTATGCTAACGGAAGGTGCCAAATGTCCAGACTAAGATCCTGGTTTCTGTCTTAATTCTTTGAATTTCCCTTTGAATGCTTCCATTCTCCACCATTCCCTTTGAATCCTATAGTTCAACACTCATTTGACTTATGGTCACAAAGCCATTTTATCTTTAGTCATTATTATACTGAGATAAGCATCTTCAGGGCTCCACTTCCTCAAGTGAGAATGGAGCTGGGTGAAACTGTGGGAAGAAAGTGCTCTAAAATGCTGAAGCCAGGTGGTGCTGTGGATAGAGCATTGGACCTGGAGTCAGGAAGATATGAGTTCAAATTCAGCCTCAAACACTTAATAGCTGTGTGACCCTGGGCAAGTCCCTCAATCTTGGTTTGCCTCAATTTCCTCATATATAAAAATGAGGATAATAATGGCACCTACCAAGCCACTTATACAAACATACAGCAGCTCTTTTGTGGTGGCTAAGAAGCAGAAGTCTAAGGGATGTCCATCAATTGGGGAATGGCTAAACAAGCTGTGGTATATGATTGTAATGCAATATTATTGTGCTATAAGAAATGACAAGAAGGATGATTTCAGAAAAACCTGAAAAGACTCACATGAACTGATGCAAAGCAAAGTGAACAGAACCAGGAGAATGTTGTACACAGTAACAGCAATATTGTTTGAACTGTGAATAACTTAGCTCTTCTCAGCAATATAATGATCCAAGACAATCCCAAAGGACTAATGACGAAGCAGACTATCTGTCTCCAGAGAAAGAACTGCTATTACTTGAATTCAGACTGAAACATGCTATTTTTCACTTTCTTTTATTCTTTTATTTGAGTCTTCTTGTACAAAATGACTACTATGGAAATATTTTACATGATTGCATATGTGTGTAACCTATATCTGATTGCTTACCATCTCAGGGAGGGGGGAGAGATAGAATTTAAAACTCAAAGCTTAAAAAAAGAGATTAAAAATTGTTTTAGTTCTGCTGTGCACATGACATATCTTTGTTTTTTTAATTTTGTATTTGTTTTAATGTTTAAGTTTATAACGTTTCTTTTTTCTTTTCTTATTATGTATTTAAGTTTTAGAAAAATAAAATTTAAAAAATTGTTTTAGCATATAATTGGAGGGAAAAATGAAATATATATTTAAAAAACAGTAGCACCCACCTCTCAGGGTTGTTGTGAAGATGACCTGAAATAATACTTGTAAAGCACTTTGCACAGTGTCTGGCACCTAGTAGGCAGTACGTACATACATGCATACATACATATAATTATTATTATCATCATTACTCATCCATAATGCTCCTGTTTTATGAAAGAGACAAGGGTTGGGCTGTTGGAAAAGGCTGCTGATCTTTGGACCACTTCTGTCCAGCAATAAATTCCAGTCCGGTCTCTATATGCAGAACTCTGTGTTTTAGGCAGATTGTAGAGCTAACTCATCTGTGACTATTAATAGGATATGAATGACTGATCTTCTAAGCCTAGCTTCAATGAAGCTTTCTCTTCCTATTCCATCACTGGATGTCACAGAACTTTTTACTTCTCTTCTGTGTGTGTTGTGGTTTGTTTTGTGCTGTATTCATCTGTTTGTGTGCTCTATTCTCCCTGCTAGATTCTAATTATTTGAGGTCAGGGACTCTCTCTTTTGGATGTTTGTGTCTCTACAAAGCACAGTGCACACAGTAGGTGCTTAATAAATGTTTGTTGAATGGATGAGTGACACAAAAATTGTAACACTAAAAATTTCTTATTTGACATTTCTTGAAAAGGAAAGCAAAAAACAAGTTTTAAAAATGATTTGCCTTTCAAAATCAGTGTAGTAATGGCAATGTATAGCCTAGATAATTAAGCACTGTCATGATTAAAATCAACTAACAAGCATTTATTTTAAAATGTTAATGATATTAATGATAACCTACTATGTGTCAGGTGCTGATAACACGAAGACAGAAGTGAAATGGTCCCTGCCTTCAAGGCTCTTCTATCAGGGAAAGAATGTTTATAAATCAGGATACAGAAAGTAAATTCCAAACAAACAGAAGATAATTTTGATTCTCGAGGGTTTTAAGACCCCACAGCAAAAGGACAAGACCTCCTTGTTTTGCCATAATTCGCAGGTAGGCTTTGGACTGGAGAGCCTCCCTGAACAGGGTTTGTACCTCTGGGAAGACAGAGACCATTCATTCTATCGTCCAGCCCCACTTTTCAAGGAGTCTTCTGGTTTACATAAACATAGTCAGGCCCAGGGTTCTGTTATTATAAGGAATTCTTGGGGCAGCTAGGTGGCGAATTGAGTAGGGGACTGGCCTTAGAGTCAGGAGGACCTGAATTCAAATCCAGCCTCAGACACTTGACACACTTACTAGCTGTGTGACCTTGGGCAAGTCCTTTAACCCCAATTGCCCTGCCTTCCCCCTCTCCAAAATAAAAAAAGAAAAGAAGGAATTCTTCTTCTGGAGGCATAAAATTCTCCAAGGATGTCAAACTCCAGTTGGACTCAGTGGGATTTCCAGCAGTTTTAATAACTGTTTAAAGATAAAAAAAAAGATGGGGGGGCGGGCGGGGAGAAGCTCCTAACAACAAAGAGTTGTATTTATCATCTCTGCTATAAAACAGTAAAGGTCTGCCTGCTCTTCAGGTAATCAATTCCTATGAATTACTAATAACAGTCCTAAGACCACAAGAGCTTCTCAAGTTACTTCTGTTCAACAGGGGTGAGCAAGCTGTCATTTGCATTAAACATGAAAACAATCTTCTCATGCTACAGACCCTTGGATAAAGCTGATTGAAAGATATGTCTCTACAGCTTTCCATTGTATTTTGTCCAATAAAATGCCTGGGAGCATAAGGAAGCTTTGGTCAAGAATCCCATTTTATAACAACTTGTTTTTCCATTGAGTTTAGAAGCTTTCCAGCCAAAAGCCATAGGAAGCATATTTTTATTTTAGTTTGTGTTTCTATTGTACTGGAGAAAGACATTTTTGGAGAGGATTGTTTGCAAACCAGAAAAAGAATAACTTTAAATTGAAGCATCAGAAAAAAATGGGGGAGAGGAGGGAGAAAGGGCAGTCCGGAAATAGGATTTGATCAATATGGGAGAACTCTCATGGTGGGAACTTCCTTCACTGGGAAATTAATCAATGACCATTTATTAAACATAATAAAACAGAGCAGCATTATGGAAGAGTTGTAGAACTGTGCCTTCCTATATTTTCACACAGCTCCTTTCTCAGTTGAGTAAGGAGAGCCCTGAGGGTATTTTTTGTTGTTCAGGCATTTTTAAGTCATGTCCAACTCTTCATGACCTCATTTTGGATTTTCTTGGCAAAGATACTGGAGTGGCTCACCATTTGCTTTTCCAGCTCATTTTACAGATGGGAAAACTGAGGCAAATAGGGTCAAGTGACTTGCCCAGGGTCTCTCAGCTAGCAAGTCTCTGAGGTTGGATTTGAACTCATGAAGATGAGTTTTTCTGACTCTAGGCCCAGCACTCTGTGCATTATGGCATCATCTCACTGCCCACCCTGAGGTTATTCACTTCAATGTACTAACAACTAAGAGTGAAATAGGCCAGACACTTTAGGTGCTGGTCATACAAATACAGAAATAAAATAGCCCCTGCCTTCAAGGAATTTACACACTAGTGGGGAGAGGTCTGCAGTAGTATGCTAATAAATGTATAACAACTAGCTTCCCACCCCAAAATGTGTAGACCACATTCTTTTAAGTTTAATCTGTATTATTATTGACATTTTCCCACTACTTTCTCAAGTGCAAACATTCAGCAAAACAATCAAGCCCTAATCTGTAACATTTGCTGATTTCCCAGGTGTAAATGTTTATGAAAATTTAACAATAAACTCTCTGAAGCTGGTTCCAGCTGGCTCTGGCGCACTCTGGAGAGGGAGATGCTATGTTTACAGGTAT
Organism: Trichosurus vulpecula; assembly: GCF_011100635.1. Lineage (NCBI taxonomy): Eukaryota > Metazoa > Chordata > Mammalia > Diprotodontia > Phalangeridae > Trichosurus > Trichosurus vulpecula. Next base: position 10,562,410 of record NC_050580.1, on the reverse strand, counting down.
ATCAATACAAAATATATAGTAAATGAGTGCAATGTACTTTGAGGTGAGGGGCACTAAAAACTGGAGATGTTTTCCAAATGATCTCTGATTTATGGTCATACTTGGGGGCACCGAGAGATTAAAAGACTTGGATTACCTGCATAGGCAGGTACTTGGACCCCGGTCTTCTGGACTTTGTGGTCAGTCTTCTTTTCACGACACCTGCTGCGTCTTGAATTCAAGATGCCAGCTGTTACATGGGGCTGGTGTTTAAAGCATAAATGCTCAAACATGCTTGTGGCCTTTCAGGACACTCCTGGTGCTGCAGTATATCACACTTGAAATTTGAATGGAGGAAAGGTTTCAGAAAGAGATTTACTTTTCCTCAGCTTTTACTAAGTCTTGATTCTTTCTACCTAGCAAATAAAAGCATTATATTAGTGTGATGCCTGCTGAATCACTGGCCGGGGCCTCTGGTGTTGGCAACTTAAAACCCACATCATGAATCTTGACGGAGAAAGGTGTCATTCTATAAATGTGGCAGCTGCCCCTTAAGCTGGGGATGAATCATCTCAGGCTTATTTGTCTGATGGAAAGTCACAGAATGTGTCTCCTGAGATGCAGAGGCTCCGGAAGTGTCTGAGCCTGGAAGCTGGACTTGAGCACAAACCTGATACCCGTAGCAGACATTTTCTTCTTGAGATGTCAAAAAGGAAATCCTGAAAGAAGGCAGACTTCAGGAGCCCCTGGGACCTGCAGACAGGAGAATGCGGGCCATCCATAGAGTCTTTGCTCAGGATGCAGGCTCTGAACAATGGCACCGTTTAGGCTGAGAATGGAGGAGCAGGGCTTCAATTCACTACTCACTCACTCCCCTCACCCCTTTAGCTGATGCTTTAAAAAAATCATCAGTCCATTTTCTGATTCACAGTCCCTACCCCTAATTGAACTCTCCCCTGTAACAAATCAGTCAACCAATCAACAAACACTTATCATCTCTGCTGTAATAAGTATTTGAGCCTCTTCTCTATCAGGCATTGGGAATATAAAACCAAACTGCTCCCTACCCTTGGCCTAGAGGACACTGCTTGAAGCAGGAAGCAGTATGCTCATACATACATACATACATACATACATACATACATATATATATATATATATATATATACAATTTGTACAAATTAAAAACAAGGTAATTTGGGGAGAGCAGGTGGGGCGACGCGGATGCCCTTCATCTAGGAGGAGATGCTTGAGCTGGGATTGGGAGGAATTGAGGGAGTCTAATTGGGGAAAGGAGGAGGAAAATAGTTAAGCATAACTGAGTGACAAAGCAGACGAGTCTAACCAGGTATGCTACTTTGCACACTTGTAGTCCCCCATCTCTCCACCAACAGGAAGGATATGTTTGTTCTCATTGAGTCCAATTTCCATTGGCTGCTACTTTGTTTCCAACTTAGATTAATTTGCGATTAGTGATGAGGTTACATCAGTGGGCAGAACCAAAATCCTAGGATCATGATTGTTTTTGTCTGCCTAGACTCTGTCTGTTGAACCTGAATGACTTTTGAGATCACATAAAGGGAACCAGTAGAACAAATGTTCTAGGAGAAGAAGGATGTACTGAACAATTTCCATTTTTCATTTCTCAGGGAAAAAAAGGAAGAATAAAAGTATTCACAGAATTTAAGCACAGCTAGTACTGACCTGTGGTGGGCTGCCCATCACTGCCAACTATATCATGTGGTCTCTGTTGATTGTCTCTAGTTTAACTGAATCCATTCCCTTTGTACATTGCTGTTTGCATGTTGTCTCTGCTGTTGGAATGAGCTCTCAGAGGACAGGGACCATCGTTGGCCTTTCTTTGTATCTCCAGTGCTTAGCGCTGTGCCTGGCACAGAGTAGGTGCTCAATAAATGCTGACCGATGTTCAGGACCTTTCTAGTGATCTATCTCCTCTTCTCCAAAATCCCCCAGCCTTGCGGCATTCAGGGTTTCAATCCATCCAAGCCCAAGAATTTACTAGGCTCTTACTCTGCGTTTGGCACTGTGTCATGTGCCGAGGCTACAAAGCCAGTGGGCTTTGTGCCCAAAAAAGGAATCAGCCTTGTCCTCAGAGCTTAGGTTCTACTGGGGAGACAATGTGTATATGTGAGGATACCAAATGAATACACAATTACAAGATAGATGGAGGGGCACCAGCCGCTGGGGGAGTGGTGGGAGGAAAGGCTGGGGTCAAAGGTGACCCTTAAGCTTCAAAGAGAACAAAGGGAAAGTGGAGCTTTGAAGGAAACAGTTGTCATAATTTTGTGACTCTTGGGAGATGATGCTTCTCTGCTATTAACTTAGTATCACAATGGGTGCTTTTTTAATGCAAAGGGAAATGCCGACAAGAAAAAAACTAAAAGGACTTCTGGGGCCGCCTTGTCCAATCTTACGAGTGGAGATGTAGCTTAAGAGACTTGCTCTAGGAGCAAACCAAGCAAACAAAACTCCAGTAAACACAGATAGGAACAGGCAGGACAAACACATAAGACCTGAGGGTAGGCAAACTTCTCAAGGAATTTAGCTAGGAAAGGAGAAGATATATAGGATACTAGAGAGCACAAATGGATTGATTGAGTGAAGGATTGTAAAGGTTGGGGAGGCAGGTTTGCAAAACAGACAAGAGGGAAGAAGGCAGCAGGAAAGGAGGTAAAAGATGGAGAAGGGATGATAAAAGGCAGCTAGGTGGTGCCATAGTGCACAGAGGGCCAGGACTGGTGCCAAGAAAACTCATTTCCATCTGCATGCAGACACTTACAAGATGGGTGACTCTGGGCAAGTCATTTAACCCTGTTTGCCTCAGTTTCCTCATCTGTAAAATGAGCTAGAGATGGAAATGGCAAACCACTCCAGTATTTCTACCAAGAAAACCCCAAATGGAGTCACAAAGAATCAGACACAACCAAAACGACTGAATAGCAACAAAGCGATTATAAAAGGGATCAGCCTGCTGGAGAAATCAGTGTTGTATTGTGTTACATTGTGTTCTGTTGGTTGTATTTTAAGAGAGCAGATTTATTTCATGCTGATTGATGTTGTCCCACAGGTAGGGCTAGAATCAAGGGTAGGAATTGAAAGGTCTTACTCCTTTAGCTCAAGTGAAGGAAAACCTTGCCAACCAATTATTGCTTCACAGTATGGTGAGATCCCTTGCCAAGTAGTGAAGTTCCTGTACCTGGAAGGATCCACGAAGGCAGACAGACTTCCAGGAGTGCCATAGAGAGAGGAGTGCCATAGAGAGAATGTCTGTCTGGTGGGAGGTTGGCTGAAAGTCCTGGGATTTCACAAAGTCCCACAGACCAATTCTTTCTTCAAAAGAAAGCCCACTAGTAAAAACCTTTGTGTTTGCCAAGTAGAAGGTAAAAACTGAGCAAAAGTCAATCAATTCACACACCTTTTTCTCCATTCATTATTTCAGTGCAACGCTTCCTGGCACCAGCCTTAGCTTTTCTATGTTTTTTTTTTTTTGCATGTTTTCTCCCTCATTAGACTAGGAGCTCCTTAAGGTGAGGGGCTGTTCTTTGCTTATCTTTGTAACCCCAGTTGCACTTAGCAGGTCCCTGGCATACAGTAGGCACTTAATAAATGCTTGGTGGCCTCTTAACTTGACTAAAATACAAGACAAGACAAGACAATGACCACTGACTTTGTGCCTTTGGATGCTGATCATTTGGGGAGACATGAGGTTCAAATTGTCCCCACCCTCATGGGGCTTTCAGTCTGGTAGGGGGAATAAGACACCAACAGAAAGCACCATAATATATACATAGATTTCTAGAATAAGAGTATTGGAAAGGCACACAATGAAGTAAATTTTGAGGTCTGAAGGGGCAAGCCATTAGTAACCAGAGGGCTTTGGGAAAGCTTCCTGGAGGAAGTGACCTTTGCTTATGGAAACCACATACAATAGCTGGTAGACAGTGCCACCGGTGATGGTCAAAGCTTTGCAGTTCAGAATGTTGGTTGTTTTGGGATTTTAATACTCTATTTCACCTATGATGTAGAGCCCAAGGGCAGTTCTTGGCAGAGAAAACATATTTCCACTGTGTGCAATTGGGCCTTCTTCCAAGTATCCTAAGGGCAAATTGTTAAGCAGCCAGGATAAGCCATGAAATCTCAGAATCCCAGAATCTCAGTGGCAGGAGGGTCTTTTAAGGCCACCTAGACCATCTCCTCTCTGAATAAGAATCTTCTCTACAACCAAGAGGTGATCATGCTCACAATGCTGGGAGACCCCACCCCTCCCCCCCGGGGAGCCCAGCCCCCTTCAGCCCACCAGTCCACTCAGGAAGAGTTTGTCATTGGTAAGAAGTTTTTCCTTAGAAGGAGCCAAAATCAACTCTTCTACAACTCCCCCCCTCCACACACACACTCCTTGTTCTTTCCTCAGGGCCAAACAGAACAAACCTAATCTCCCTTACATGGCATCCCCAGAAACTTGACCATGGTTATTACATCCCTCCCAAGTCTCTTCTCCTTCAGGTCAGAGGGTCACTCTCCTCTGGTCACCCTCCAGATGATCAAAGTCCTTTCTAAATGTGATGCCCAGAACAGAACACAATCCATTAGACGTGGTTTGGTCAGGGGAGAGCTCAGGGACACAGTCTTCCCCTTGTGCTGTGGACACTGTGCCTTCTTTAATGCCAGTTAATAATGGTAGCCCCTGGCTAATGTGTCATGTGGTTGACTCATGAGTCTGTAGTTCACCAGCATCCACTGTTCTGTACTATGTTGTGTTGTGTTGTGATGTATTATGTTGTGTTATGATGGGTTGTGGTATATGGTGTAGTATTGTGATTTGCTGTGCTTGTTGTGTTGTGATGTGCTATGATGTATTGTGTTGTGATGTGTTGAATTCTGAGAGTCAATTCTCACAAACTGCCATCTGTCCATACTGGTCCCATTTTGAAGCTGATTTCTTTTAACCTAAATATAAGACTTTGTACTCATCCTTGTAAAATTCCATCTTCTTAGACCATCATCCATTTAAATAACAAATGCTTGTGGGCTTGTATTGGATTGAATTCTACCCTGTTGAGATCTTTTGAGAATTTGATTCTGTCAGCCTATGTGTGAACTGTGCAGATCTGACAAGCTAGTCACCACCTACGCCTTCAGCCAAATTTCACAGCACAGAACCAAGAGAGGGTCCCTAGGATACCTCAGGGAAGACATCCTGGCACACTGGTAGCACCCCTTTAATCTCACTACTCAGTGACTCTGGCCTTTCAATAAGTTCTGAGTCTTCTTGACTATAATATGATGTGTTGGTCCTTTGCACAAGGGTAATGGGAGAAATTTTGCTCGACCTGGTTAAAATCTAGGTACCTCCTGTCCCTGTCCTCTATGCCTCCCCGCCACACAGAAAGGAAAGAAAATGCTGTCAGTTGGGAGGGACCTGCTCTTCCTGAAGCTATGGTACCTATTAGTCCCCTTCTTTCTAAATATTCACAAACCTTTCCTTTAATATGTTCCAGAATTTTTCCAGTAATTGAAATCAAGCTCATTGATCTGGAGTTTGCAAGCTTACCCACCTTCGTACCTGGCTGTTTGTTCCTGGAATACAACCTCCAACCTTTTTCCTTTAAAAGTCAAGACATTTCAGTCAGTCAACAAACATTTATTAAGCATCTACTATGTGCCGGTGATGGCCTACTATGCTAAAGTAGGGCCTTTTCCATTTCTGTAGTCCATTTGTTTTCCATGTTTTTTTTTCCAATAATGACTTAGCAATCATACCTGAGCGCGCAGTTTGTCAAATCAATGAGCACTTATCAAGAACCTACTATGTGCCAGGCAGTTACACAAATAAAGGTTGCTCTCCAGGAGCTCAAAGTGGGTATAGTCAGGGATAACAGCATTGCAGCAACCAGGTACAAATGAGTTAGAGACAGGGAGGATGAACAAAATGGATGTGACTGTTACGCAAAATGATTGAATGTATTCAGTATTTTCTCACCATCCCTTCCCTTCCCTGCATTTCAACTCCCTATTAACAGTTTCTATCCTCTCTGTCCTCATCTGAAACTGGTGTCCTTGGCAGAGGAGAACAAAGCAAGGATTGAGTAATTCTGATTTCTCTTCACGGTCTGCCATCGACACCTTATCGGAACTGGGTGCCAGAATGATACATTTCCATGTTAATTTTCTCCTGTCTCAAGCAGGGCCAAGCACACCCCTTTGTGTCATCCTCGGTCTTATTCTTAGAGAACTAACAAGTCAGTCTTCCTCCCCCTGAACACCTCTCTCTTGCTTCCTAAGTCCTATAACCTCTCCAAACCTCAGCTTCTTTGTCTGTAAAATGGGGATGATGCTACCTATCCTGCCTATCTTTGAGGGTCATGGTAAAGCAAAGATTTTATAAACTTTAGTTTGCATTATATAACTGTAAGTAATCATTATTAACACCATACAGGTCTTCTAGAAGCCTGAGTTCTTGAGATCCATGGGCATCCCTGTTGTTCTCTTGACATAGCTCCACCTTTTCTTTTTCATTGGAATGTTTTTGTTTTATCTTTGGAATTTTGCTCTTAGTGGCTTCCTATCTCACTCACACTACCTCCCTTCCTGAAATTTTATGCCATGGCAAAATTGTAACTAAGAATTCCAGTCCTTATGCCAAAGAGGGATACAAAAAACAATCCATCCAGGTCAAGGAACAGGTGGAGGGTGCAGGAATCCGGGTCTTCTTCGAGAAAGAAGACAACAACAAAAGAGGGTAGGAAAGAGACTCCAGGAGAGGGGGTGGGCTTGCTGGGCAGCAGCAGAATGTCCCTGAAGATGTTGAGGTATAGGGACAGTAGGCTCAAGGAAGACCGTGGGGAAGGAGCTCGCCCCCAGATGCCATCATTCTTGGGCAAGGATCCAGTGGTCCCACCCTAGTTATGGCACTGAACGATGGAATACTTCCTTTTATTCCTGAACCCTTGAAACCAGTCTTCCAGTGCTGCTCACTGAACAGGCAACATTTTTTAAAATAGTAAAATTTAGTAAAAAAATTAGTAAATAGTAATATAGTAACTCTTAAAATTTTTCAAAATAATGATAAAATCTCCCTCCCTTCAGTAGTCGTTGAAAATGGAGTTGGAGGTTTCTGGTGAGAATGATCCAATCTAAGAATTCTGTGGATTGAACTGGAGACCATTTCCAATATAGCCAAGAGGCTGGGAAATAATACTTTTCAGTTTGTTTAGGAAATTAACACCAAATTGGGAACGTTCACAGAGAAACTTGAAAGCGCAAATATAAACTTCCTCAAATTCTATTCCCAGGCTTAGACATTCTGCAGGATGGACGAATATCTGAAGACAATTATCTTGCTCCCCCACCCCCATCTTTTATTCTTCAGACTAAACATCCTCCATCCCTCGACCCTTTGAAAGAAATGCTCTTTTCTCTTCTCCAATGGATTTTAATCTCCTTGACTTAGAAAGTACAGGAGAACAGATGTCCTTGAAGCTTCCTTTGAAAACTGGGCAGAGCCTCTCTCGAGACCATCTTTCTGAATGTAGGTGATTATCCTTCGGAAACAGGAGAGGGACAGGTATGGAGCTGGGTGGGATGAGTGTGTTCTGAGCCAGGGATGTAGTCAGGGAGTAGCTCGGGCTTTTAAACCTTTTAAACCAGAGCTCAAAGGGAGGACAGAGATTATCTCTTCCACCCCTTCCACATTTTACAGATGGAAAAACTCAGGCCCAAAGAACCTAAGTGACTTGCTTAGAATCCCACAGACAGTAATACGAATTTTCACTTTTAGAGCATGTTAAAGTTTGCTAAGTGCTTTCTTTACATTATTTCATTAGACTGTTCTAACAGCTTTGTGAGTTAGGTGCTACAGGCATTATTAGCCACATTTTACAGATAGGGAAACTGAGACTCGGGGGGTTAAAGTGGATTGTCCATCATCATCCAAGGAGTATGTAGTAGAGATAGGATTGGAACCCGGGTCTTCTGGCTTTCAATCCAGTGCCATGGCCAGCTACGAATGTGGGGTGTGTTGGGGGGTGGGGTTTTGATCACTCTCTTTCTAACTAAATTGGAAAGGGAAAACATTATGCTTATTTGAGGGTACCCCACAAGTTGGGTTTGTGCCATTCCATTATCGTTTCGATGGTCCGTGCTCTTCCTCCCAGAATCAGGAAACCACCCTGAGGGTCTCTGGGCAAGGGTGGTGCCTGGGGCTCCCCAACCCTCAGGTCTCCTTTCCTCTCCTAGGCACACTCCAGCCCCTGAGGAATCCTCATTCCACCAATTAATCATATCAGAGCTGATTCTTATCCCCCATCCTGAGGCTGAAGGAAGAACACAGTTAAAGCATGTTGGAAAACTGCCAGTCTCTGAGACTTCTCAAATCTTAGAACTCCAGAGCAGCAAGATACTCCCCCAAGATCCCTTAGGCAGTCAACATCAGTCATGGGATATAATTGTTGAGAACTCCTACCTCGACCTACCCTACCCTCATCCCCCACCAAATTGATTACCTTTGTTTCCATCCCAGTGTTTGTAGCAGGGTCTGGCACATAGTAAGCACTTAATAAATGCTTATTGACTGACTGATTGAATGTTGGGTGGTCCACAAAAAGGACCCATCAGAAGCATGTTTATTTAATAATTAACCAGTGGTGGTGGTGGTGGCGGTGGTGGTGGGGAACTACTTGCCGTCTGAGAAAATCTTGTTTGAGAAGTTCAGAATTATAATTTATGCCACTGGATGGGAACTTCTGAGTCTAGTCCTGTGCTAAGAGATGGAGGAGATCCAACACAAAACAGATTTCTAAAACAATCACGTAATAATAATCTCCAGCCCCTCCCCCACCCCACCCCGCCCAAGAACCGTGAGGCAGCAGGAAGCTCTAGTAAGCTGTGCGCACTGAGGCTCGTAAAGTGAGATCCCATCACTACGGTGACCCACCAAGCCAAGGGTTTTGGATGAGTGGTTTGGACATGAGCTTCTCTTCCTCGCAGTCCTCGCTTGCTCCACTTTTCTATTTTACTCCTTGCTCTCTGACCTCGACAATGCATGGGAATTCTTCCCCAAGCTGAACGGTGTCAGCAGAGCAGCCCCTTTGCAGGACCAGGAGGGTGGGCTAGACATGCCAGGCAGGCAGTTCTGTAAACTCTGCAAGAGACCTCTGGCAAATGGAATTCCCTCAGGGTTTGTTAGTGGAAGTGCTGGCCAAGTTAGGACATGTTCGGCTGGAGATGAAATGAGGGCCCTCCCAGGTCCCTTTTTGGGGATCCAGTGCAGCTGAAGGCATGTGCTTCTGCCCACTGCCAGGCGAGCATGCTGAATAGCAGTCAGGCAGAGGGGGAGAAGGAGCTCTGGGAAGTTGGAGAGAATCCCAGAATACAATGCGGGGCTTCTTAAAGTCTTCCCCTTTGAAGCCTCCCAGCAGAAAAAAGCACTGGGGATCTTAATAGGAAAATGGGGCATCACTCACCCCCGAGTCTCTGTCAGTAGAATGCCCCAAAATATCTGGGCAGAAGGGAAAAGTCTAAAATCTGGGGGGTTTAAGTGCTTTCTTAGCATAAGAAGCACAGAATCTTTGCTTAGCTTTTACTTCCTAGGTAAGAAATCAATAAAAATTCCTTGGTGTGATGGGAGCACATGAGTCACCACGAAGCCAGAGGAAGACAAGGCAAACAAGTCCATGGGGCTCCCATAGTCCAGGTTATTCGTGGGTCTGGCTGGAGACAAATCAAGGCTTTCTCTTCCACATCATGGCCCAGGCCCTTGCCCCTCTGCCAACACTGGGTGAACCCGCCTATTGGTCTTCTCAAGACACTGTGTTACTCCACCCCCTCCTTCAGCTGCTGCCCACTGAAAGGCTTTTCCACTACTCCTCCAAGGCCCAGCCTCATGCCTCCTCTCTGTCTAGAAGGCTGCATCCAGGAACTCTCAGCACACTCTGCAGAAGCCAGGGCCCAAGCTCTTACTCCTCCACCATTCTGGCTCCTACAACTTAGGAGGCATAGTACTATCCCTGAGTCTCAAGTATGGTGTAGCCAAAGGCGTGCTGAGCTCAGAGTCAGGAAAGACATGAGTTCAAATCCTACCTTTGCCACTTACCAGATGCGTGGTCACAGACAAGTCACATGACTTCCCTGGGCCTCAGTCTCCTCTTCTGTAAAATGAGGGGTTGGACTAGATGGTCTTTGAGGGCCATTCCACTCTAAGTCTTCCAAAATTGAGGTTTGCCAAGTGTTCTGGGCACACGATATCGTCAGATACTAAAGCCCCTCCACCCCCACCCATTTCTTTTACCAAGTCTATCTCCCCTGCCCACTACAAAGGAGGAATGAGGGAGAGGGATAAATTGTCCTCATTTCTAGACCCTAGACCTGCCAGGGCAGGTCGACTTGAAACCTCCTCACTCCTCCCTTCTCCCCCAAGTACCACATATAATTATGTGATTCTGAGAAAGTCTACAATCCTTTTGTGTCTTCCAAGAAATACTTTGCAAGAAGTAATCAGAATAGATGCATTAGAAATGTGTTGCATGACAAAGCATCTCTAGGTGGCTTTGGAAAGAAAACGGACATTTTCTCCAGCTGATTCAGAGGGAAGGAATTTTCCTGTCCTTGCTAAAGGCCTCTCCCTCTTTGCTTTCCCTTTCGCTGTCCTCCCCCATCCTCACCCCCTGCAGGCCTGCTGTTTGCATTACTGGAATTATCACAGAATGATAGAAACAGGAGGGGTCCTGAGCTGGTTGTCCTGGAATTTCCTGACTTGGCACCACACACAGGAAAAGGGGGTTTCATCTGGCAGAGTGTCTGAGAAGAGAAACTTCCTAGGGTTTTAGAGCAAGACAAGACATTTGAGATCATCTGATCCACGCCCGAAGCTCTGAAGAGCCATGTCCAGTGTCCTGGCGCCTGGTCCAGAGCTCTGCTCATTGAGATGTCCAGCCTAGGACATCCTGTGCCCCCTGACTGTCCCACCCTCTTTTCTCTGGGTTTCTCGTCCAAATGATTCAAGTCCATTCACCTTAATGAGCCTTTTAAAGTACCTACAATATTGCTACATGCTGTGCCAGGGCTGGAAATACAAGGACAGATATAAAGATAGTCCTTACCCTCAAGGACCCTACATTCTGATGTGCAGAACATTGTCCAGAGTAAATCTAGATTCTGGGTATCCAAGAAATCCCCTGCAGCTACTTGATCATTATTAGGGAAATTAGAAGGAGTTAATTGTGTAGGGATTATCTCAAAATAAAGTGATGAAGGGATGAGAAAGAGGAATGCTCTGGCAGAATGGGGATGGGAAAGGAAGAATGGGGAAAATTATATCACAAAAAAAGGCACACAAGGAAGAACTTTTACAGTGGAGGGTAAAGTGGGGGGGGGGGGGCCAGGCAACTCTTTGAACTTACTCTCATCAGAATTGATTCAAAGAGGGAAGAATATATTATATAGACACACTCAGTTGGGTATAGAAGGCTATTCCCTAACAGGAAAGTAGGAGGGGAAGGGGATAAAAGAAAAGGGACAGTGATAAAAGGGAGGGAGTGGTCAGAAGCAAAACAGACTTTTGAGGAGGAACAGGGTAAAAAGAGAAAGTGAAAAGGATAAATAGAAGAAAATAGAATAGAGGGAAATACACAGTTAGTAATAGTAGCGATGAATGTAAAGGGGATAAATTCACCTATAAAATAGAAGCAGATAGCAGAATGGATTAGAAACCCAAATCTAGCAATATGTTCTTTGTGAGAACATACTTGAAACAAAAAGACACACCCAGAGTTAAAATAAAGGCTGGAGCAGACTCTATTATGCTTCAGCTGAAGTGAAAAAGGCAAGGGTAGCAATTATGATCTTAGACAAAGCAAAAGCAAAAATAGACCTAATTAAAAGAGATAGCCAGTATCATAGTATCATAGACATATCATAGTATCATATCATAGTAATGTCAATTTTTATTGCAAGTTTCTCTGATAAAGGTATCATTTCTCAAACATATTTAAATCTCAAACCTGATTCAAATTTGTAAAAAATAAAAGCCATTTGCCAATTACAAATTATCAAAGACCATAAACAGGCAGTTTTCAGAAGAAATCAAAACTATCTATAATCATATTAAAAATGTTCTAAATTACTTGCTACTGTTTGTCCTTCATTCTTGACGATGACCATGACATCAGGAAGTTGATGCTATGACTTGCAGTGAATTGGATTTAAGTGAGGGAGGGCTATGTAAAGTCACCAGCCTCATTTTCTCCTCCCTAGCCATCTGGGTCCAGTGGTCAGCTATAGATCAGAATGATTGGAGATGGTGCCCCTCTAAATTACTATTGACTAGAGAAATACAAGATAAAACAGTTTTGAGGTACCACCTTACACCTATCAGAAATGACAAATGCTGGAGGGGATCAGAGAAAATTGGTGAACTAATGCACTGTTGGTAGAGCTGTGAACTGGTCCAACTACCCAAAGGGCTATAAAACTATGCATACTTTTTGACCCAGCAATACTATTACTAGGTCTGTATCCCAAAGAGATCAAAGGAAAAGGAAAACAGTCTATATGTACAAAAATATTTATAGCAGCTCTTTTTGTGGTGGAAAAGAATTGGAAACTGAGGGGATGTCCATCCCTCAGGGAATGGCTGAAGAAGTTGTGGTATACGATTGTGATGCAATGTTATTGGGCTAAAAGAAAAAATGAATGGAATAGTTTCAGAAAAACCTAGGAAGGCCTATATGAACTGATGCAGAACCTGGAGAATACTGTATACAGTAACAGCAATATTGTAAGGATAATCAACTGTGAATGACTTATTTACTCTATCAAGACGATGATCTAAAACAATTCCAAAGGACCCATGATGAAAAAGGCTATCCACTTCCAGAGAGAAAACTGATGGAGTCTGAGTGTAAATTGAAGTATATATATTTTTTACTTTATTTTTCTTGCTTTCTTTGGTAACATTGCTAATATGGAAATATATTTTGTGTGATTTCACATGTATAATTGGGATTGTATTGCTTGCCTTCTTGATGGGTGGGGGAAGGGCTAGAGGGAGAGAGGGAATTTGAAACTCAAAATTTGAAAAAGAATGATAAAAATAAATAATAAAAAAATTTAAAAAGAAAAACTCTGCAGCTGACCACACTCTTGGGTGCTCTGTGGGAGGGCCATTGCTGACTCACAGATTTAAAGCTGAAAGAGATTGTAGAGGCATGTAAACAGACTGTTAACTGGAGAGTAAAGATCATTTCATTCCATATATATATATATATATATATATATATATATATATCCCTAGTAAAAGAAATGCTTGCTGGTTGTTGATTGACAAGTAGATACATAATAATATGAGGATGGAAAGAAGGATAAAAACTAGAAAGACTGTGAAAGATTTTCAATGGAAGAGGCACATTTACTAAGACTGGAAGGAAGCAATGGATTCCAATAGGCGACGATGAAGAGAGAGTGCATCCTAGGCATTGAATGCTGAGTTTGGTGACCAGCAAGGAAGCTGGTTTCCCCAGAATGGGGGGCAGGGGAGGTGTAGCAGATTAATTAACTACCATACTTATTCAGACCAACTGTAAGCATAAAGAACAATGGTTTTATCATATGAAGGGGAGTCAGTCAGATGATTTAAACATTTTTTTCTTAGTCTTCATTTTCTTATCATGTATATACTTCTCATCCACTGAAGTCATACTCCAGGCCTCATCATGGCATGAAGGCCAACTTGGGTTCTCAACAGTTAGCTCAGGAGAGCACAAATTCTAAGATGTCAAAGGATCCTTGCTCTGGAGCTGAAAGGGACCTCTGCAGCCAGCTAATCCAAATGCCTTATTTTGAAACAGAGGCCTAGGAAGGGAGGAAGTGCCAGAAATTGGATTTGAACCCAACATTCTTTGATTCCAGCCACAGGTCTTTTCACTGTGACACACATATTCTCCAAAGCTGGGAAGTCTTTGAGAATGTGCCTAGTAATGGAACGAATGTCAGTTGATGGAGGACCCATGTGAGTTAACCAGAGAGGCTCATTACCATAGGTCAACAAACTTTTTTGATCCCAACAACTCTCAAAGACTATCTACAAAATGGAGAGAGGGTATTGTTCTACCCTGCTGAAGGAGATGCCCACAAGGCTGAAATCATTCCTTCTCATCAATCAATCACTTAACATTTATTAAGTGCCTACTATGTGCCAGGCACTATGCCAAACTCCTTGTTGGAGTCTGGGAGTCTTGAAGCCATAGCAACACATCAATGTTACTATTTTCAAATATTCCACACTCAGTTTCCACAATATTATGTTAGCAATAGCTTTTGGGAACAAACTTTTAAAGAGATCTTTAGACTTGCACCACACAAGCCTTTGATATCTCCCTTGCTCAGGGGCCACTTCCTGAATGAAGCCTTCTCCTTCTTCTCTAGTTAAAAGGAATCCCTCCCTGGATCTCTCTCACTCACCAGTTCTGGGCATCACACTCTAACCTGCATCCTAATTTATCTCTTGAGTAATCCTCCCTATAGTGGAGTGTCACCCTCTCGAGGGCAGGGATGGGTGACTTGTCATCTTGGTGGCCCTAGCGAGTGCCCCAGCATAGTGTCTGGCTGGTGGTAGGCAATTAATCTATATTATTGAATAGAATATCTTCCTAGGCCCATCCTGGGCCTTATCTCATTGTTTGAAGGAGGTTTTTGTTAATTAAGATGCTTCGTCTAGAGTTACCGTCTCTGCTGAACAGGCCTTCATGGTTGGCTTTCTTTTCCTCATGTAGAAACAAGCAGTTCGAATTTGCAGCACAAACGACGACTATGAATCACTCATTTTTAATAGGATAAGAGACTTTCCGGCATGTTTTGAGCAAATTGTGCTCCAGTCATGCAGAACTGGATTAATATCTGTTTTCTAAATCAGGCCTAAATGAGATCACTTTGTCTGCAAAGTGTAACAGCTAATCTCACGCCATGATGTTGGAGCCTGCAATTTTAATAAAGCATTAATAGCCCGGGCCCTTCCAGAAACATCTTTTCCTTCTCCTCTCATCCCCTCCCCCAACTTTGGAAATTGATGCAAGTGGCTTTCTCCCGTGGGTGTTCCCGAATTGAACCACCAGCTCTGTATTCCAACAGAGGGTTAATGAACAAAGAATCCAGCCCCCTAGCCCCCACCCCTCCAGTTGCCGCAGAACATTAAGAGAACTCCGCAGAGCATTTCAAGCACTGAGAACGCTCATTTCAAACTAATGTCCCACATTTCATGGGCTCATTTAAAACCACTTCAGCGGTGTCAGCTGTTCTAAAAAAAAAATGCCCCAAACTCAATTTCTGCCTTTGGTCGCCATGGTGGCTCTTGACTAATTACTCAGCGAATGATGCTCATCTCACTATCTGACCAATGTGAATTTCACCAATTTGTTCAACAGAAAAATTCCTTTCTGTGGATGGACGGGGTGGGTTTGCGGCACCAGGGGGACCATTGCTAACCCTCCCCCTTGGCTGTCTTCATTTGGCATCTTTAGATATTTCACCTCCAACAGGCTGAGAGATTGTGAGCGTACAATCTACTCAGTCTTTCCCTCTCCATCATAAAATTCTTCATCCCGGTGATCAAAAACTCTCTGCTTGCATACAAGCGCTTAATAGAATGCCAGTCAGGTAACCTTTTCCCCTGTATGAGTTCCACGAGGCTTCTACAGCGCCAGTGGCCCCCATCCCTTATCCGGGCTGTAGGGTAAACAAAGAGATTCTTACTCAGCCCTCAGAAGCCATGGAGCCATTTCCATGGAAACTCTGTTTTCATGTCATATCTTTAATGAATAGGTAATGAAAGAAATGCTGCATTTACAATTTCATTACTAGGACAAAAAAAGAAAAGAAAAAAGCCCACAGTAAATTTAAGTCAGACTGTTGTCAGTGGGTTGTTTGTTTTTTAAAAAAGCACGAGGAAGATCAACTGAGTGGACACAAGGAAAGAAACCACTGGCACAGAACAGCCACTAGGGTCCTAATTCTCAGTCTTCACTCAGGATGACCTTGTGGATAGAGTCCTGGGCTTAGAGCCAGTAAGACTTTGGTTCAAATCTCACCTAAGATACCTACCGTGTGACCTTGGACAAGTCATTTATCTTTGAGCCTTTGTTTTCTCTTCTACAAAATGGCAAAAATAATGCCCAGCTGCCAAGGTTGTTGTGAGGCTCAAAGGCAATCAACTCTGTAAAGAGCTTTTCAAAGCAGTAGTATATAAAAGTGAGCTGCTGTTACTGAAGCAAAAGTGTGGGCATCCACGAGCTTACAGCACTTCCAAAAGTGCCACATTGGTCAAGAGTGGGAAAGGGAAAATCTTCTGGAGCTGACTTTGGCTGGCTAACTCATTTTCATTAGCACATGTTTTAGCGGGAGATGCAAACGTGCTGATGATCCAGAAGGATGGAGAGGTAGAGACCTTCCTACAGATGAGATCTGAGGACAAACACCGAAGAGAGTCCATTCTTATATCTAATTACTCAGGAGTGTCCATTGCTAAGACAATGGCAGGGATCGAAAGGAGAATAATTAGCTGTGGAATGGGAAGCTTCCTTCTTGCTAATCAGATCAAACCAGCAGAACAGGGCTCTTGACAATACGTCTGCCCTTGTAGGAAGCAGGAGGGAGAAGGGAAGGATGACATCACTGCCATTTCAGCTCTGATAGCTCCTCTGTGCATCTGTAAGACTCCACTGGGGGCAAGTAGCATCCCCAAAGCGGATGCCACAGCAGAGATGGGCTGGGGAGAAAGACTCAGGGCCAACTCAACCAGCACAGAGAGATGCTTTTAATTTAATCATCTGAGAAAGAAGGTTCTTCCATGGTTTATGGAATATTCCTGCCCCCTCCGCATTTGTATGCTGATCGGGCTTCCAAATAGGCAAAAAAAAAAATATGGCAAGATTTCTTGCCTGAAGACGACCATTGTCACCTAGAATCAATCAGTTCCAAGAGTAATAAAAATCCCCTTGTTGGTAACGTGAGAAAATGTGGGTGATGGCTGTACAAAGCTTACTTGTGCACCGTGTATGAAGAGAGATTTTGCTAAGCAGATTAACAGAGGAGCATTTCAGATAAGGTGATGCAACAACTTCTTGAGCAAATTGTTTTAAAACCCTATAAATCCTATAGACACACCAAGTCAGAGAAACTCAGAATCCTCATATATGAGCTGAAAATGACTTCTGGAGCCGCCTACTTTAAGCCGCACCTGAACAGGAATCTCTTTTTTAAACTAGAAAAAAAAACAGCATTTAAAAAGTTCTATCGATGTGTTTTGTTTTAAATTACAAACATTTGCACGTTAGCTCCACTCCATGAGAGGTCTCTTGTCACAAAGCAAAGTAATTAAGCAAAGCTCACAATACAGTGACCTCATAAGAAAGGGTCTAAAGAACATTCCACATGTGTAGCACCCTCCCCCCCCCCACCCCAGTTATCTATTTTTAAGCATTTAAATGAATGGAGATCTATTTTTTCTCTCTCCTACCCCACTGAAAAAAGGAGAAACAAATTCCTTGTAACAAATATACACCATTAGGCAAAACAAATTCCCTCATCGGTTGTATACAACAACAACAAAAACCCAAAATATGTGTGTGTCATTCTGCACCCTAAACACACCACCTTGCTGTCAGGAAATAGAGAGCACCTTTCATCAGAGGTCCCTGGGGATCACAGATGGTCACGGGACTGAGCATAGCTCTTATAGCTTTCAAAGGTGTAGGAGTCTCTCCTAGAATAGCCCCAAACAAGTGGTTGTTGAAAACTTACGTGTGTGTGTATGTGTGTGTGAGAGAGACAGAGACAGATAGAGAGACAGAAAGAAAGAGAGAGACAGAGAGAGAGACTGAGACAAAGACAGAGAGAGAGACAGAGAGACAGAGACAGGGAGGCATAGAGAGACACACACACACAGACAGAGAGTCAGAGACAGAGAGACAGAGGCAAAGACAGAGAGACACAGAGAGAGACAGAGAGAGGGGGAGAGAGACAGAAAGAGGGGAAAAGAGAGACACACACACAGACAGAGAGAGAGAGAGAGAGAGACAGAGACAGAGAGAGACAGAGGCAGAGACAGAGGCAGAGAGACAAAGAGACAGAGGCAGAGACAGAGAGACAGAGGCAGAGACAGACAGAGGCAGAGACAGAGAGGGGGGAAAGACAGAGAGGGGGGAGAAAGAGAGAGACAGAGACAGAGGCAGAGAGACAGAAAGAGGGGGAGAGAAAAAGAGAAACAGACAGAGAGAGACACACACACAGACAGAGAGTCAGAGACAGAGAGACAGAGGCAGAGAGACAGAGAGAGGGGGAGAGAGAGAGACAGAGAGAGAGACACAGACAGAGAGAGAGACAGAGGCAGAGACAGACAGAGAGAGGGGGAGAGAGACAGAGAGAGGGGGGAGAGAGAGAGAGAGAGAGACAGAGACAGAGGCAGAGAGACAAAGAGACAGAGGCAGAGACAGAGAGAGAGAGAAAGAGGCAGAGACAGAGAGACAGGGGCAAAGAGACAGAGAGAGGGGGAGAGAGAGACACAGAGAGAGAGACACAGACAGAGAGAGAGACAGAGGCAGAGACAGACAGAGGGGGAGAGAGACAGAGAGAGGGGGGAGAGAGAGAGAGACAGAGGCAGAGGCAGAGAAACAAAGAGACAGAGGCAGAGACAGAGAGACAGAGGCAGAGACAGACAGAGGCAGAGATAGAGAGGGGGGATAGAGATGGGGGGGAGAGAGAGAGAGACAGAGACAGAGACAGAGGCAGAGACAGAGAGACAGAGGCAGAGACAGACAGAGGCAGAGACAGAGAGGGGGGAAAGACAGAGAGGGGGAGAGAGAGAGAGACAGAGACAGAGGCAGAGAGACAAAGAGACAGAGGCAGAGACAGAGAGACAGAGAAGGGGGGAGAGAGAGAGAGAGAGAGAGAGAGAGAGAGAGAGAGACAGACAGAGGCAGAGATAGAGACAGAGAGACAGAGACAGAGAGAGACACAGAGAAAGTGAGAGACAGAGACAGAGGCAGAGACAGAGACAGAAAGACAGAGAGAGAGGCAAGGACAGAGATAGACAGAGAAAAGCACAGAGACAGACAGAGAGAAACACAGAGTCACAGAGAGACAGAAACAGAGAGAGGGAGAGAGGGAGAGAGCACTGAAGCAGCTTCTCCCCTCTAGTTCACTTTGTGTCCAAATCTTGGTGAATCCCAGAGAGGTGGACCCGTTTTGCTCCTAGCATCACATTAATGACACTGTATTAGGACAGGACAGGAACAAAATCTTTCATTAATTTTCCACCACACTGCGGGGCTTTAAAAATAAACCCAAACTCCAATTATCGAGATTTCACTTTCTGCTCAATAGGTCTTTCAGAAATCCACAAAGATTAGGAGATTGCCCCGCCCACCCCGCCAGGTCCTTAAACGAGCTTGGGGATTGGGGGGGTGGGAGCGGGTTATAATTTAGGTCAACGTTTATAACAATTTAATTAAAGTGATAACCCACGTATAGCACTTTGCGAACCTTACAGCATTATATAAATTCTAGTGATTATTAAAAAAAAAAACTCTAAAAGGGAAACACGACCTTCTGTGGTGATGTAACTCATTCCACACCATTGTTTTCCTTCAGAAATGGCCATGTCCATCAGTAAGAGGAAACGTGAGGATTCTTTACCAGGACCATCAGATCGAACGTCACTGAAATGTAAATGGGCCCTAGTGTGTCTGGCAGGATGTGGCAAATACCTGGAGGTCATTCTCCAGGATGAAGGGGCAGGACAGAGGGACATAATGGCTGAGGTCAGAGACTGAAGGAGCCCAGAAGTCATCTTGAGGGCTTGCATTCTTTCTGAGGAATGAGTTGGCAGGAGATGGGGATTTTGAATTACCTGGATGACCAGTGGGTTGGTTCTGTCTATACAGTACAACATCATTCACTGATGAAGAGAATAAAATCGGGCTCATTGATGCCAGAAGTCTGGCTATGTGGATGCCTGGCCTTTTGTTGACTCAAGACCAGGGCTCTTGTGTTTTCTTGCTCATTGGCCAGTGTTAAGTTTAGAAGAGAAGAAGGCATGGGCACCTCCTCCTTAGTGCAGATTACAGACCACACCCTTCACAATTCTTTCCCATGTTCTTCACAAATTCTCCATCAGGGCTCTACCCAAAACTCTTGGGACTTTCCATGGAGACTCCCAATATTCCCATGGCATATCCTGGGCAATGTCCTAGAGTGGTCAGAGTGCTAGGCTTGGAGTCAGGAAGGCCTGGGTTCTAATCCTTATTTATAAACTTACTGACATTGTGGTCCTAGGCAAGACATTGAACTTCAGTGGGCCTCAGTTTCTTCATTTGTAAAATGGAGGAATGGAAACTCAGTGATCTCTGAAAGTCTTCTCCAGCTTGAAATCCATCTATGAGCTTACGATCCCTGTGTACAAGTGCAAAGAACATTGATTCTGACCTGGGTTCAAAGCCTCTTTCTGCCATTTATTATTAGGCAACAGCAGACAAAGCATCTAACCTCTCTATGCCCCAGCTCCCTCCTCTTTAAATGAGGGGGTTGGGCTAGATGGCCTTGATAATTCCTTCTGTCCATGACCCTCTGAGTGATCCTGGCAGAGGGGATGAGGGAACCATGAAATATCCATAAGGAGTACCCCCCAAATATTTCTGAAATTGACAGTTCCAAAATGAAGAATTATGGGGACCTCGGTTGTTGTATGGTGGATTCTTGGAAGCTAAAAGTGTTCCGAGTCATTGTTGCCAATCATGGGATCAGAGATCAAGACCTAGAAGAGGCTTCAGAGGCCAGCTGGTCCACCCCTTCATTTTGCAGGCGAGGAAGCTGAGGCCAAACAAGTGAATCCCCTAGCTGGAAGCTCTCCCTATCCTCTGACTCCAGAGACACTGCTCTTTGGGCCACACTGACCCCTCGGTTTATGGCTTAAAGTGATAGGGGACTGATCTTCCCCAGAAGGATTTGGGGGGGACCAGTGTCAGGACAGGCAAGTTCTCTTTTTCTGGACCTCCTGTCCCAGAAGGCTTTTGTGGAAAGAACATGTTCATGGTCCTGAAAGTGACTTCCCACAATGTATATCAGGTTCATCACTGTAACTGTGGGCCAGGAATTTGAAGGAGGAAGAAAGAGATACAGACTAACATGGCCACAATCATGCGAATGGCCCGCCGTCACCAATTTTGGAGGCTGGGACTTCTCCTCTCCTCCTGGGAAGGTCAGCTATTCCAGGCTGTGGTGAGACACATGGTAACAGCATGAAGAGATCTCATTGCTTCTGTTGATGCCCAGATGGTGCATTCAAGGTGGCCCTGATTGCCCAGGTTCTAGACAAGCTACACCTCTGTGAAAGAGCAGAGTTCTCAGGTCAGGCCAAGTTTCTCATCTGCAATCATGATTTCCTGTGGCTGAAGGCTTATTGTGCCTTTGGTGATGGGAAAATTACAATCTAAGTGTTTCCAGTTTCCCCAGGTTGAACTTGAGGCCAGACTATGCCACTCAGCTTGGAAGGATTAAACCTCTGTGCCCACTGGGTTAAGGTGGAATTGGGATGAGATGATATAATTTCTTTGGGTCATTGCTTCTCTTTGACTATTTCTTTGATATGAATATACATTTTCCCTAAGCTCATTAATATTCTTGCTTAGCTAGGACACTGAGGTTTGAGAGACTGAAATAGCTGGGCCAGAAGGGGTAGAAGTGGCAGGTGGGGGTGGGGTGATAGGTGTTGATTGACAGGCATTCCTAGATAAAGACCTTCAGTGAAGTGTGAAGGGACAGAATCCAAGGTGATTGATTAAGCCACCTGCCCCAAGTCTTGGACAGACAGTGCAAAGGGGTTTCTTTGGAAGAACTACCTGAATAACACTCATCCCCATCCCCATCAAACCCACCCAACTGTACTAGTCCCAAACAGGATAAGAGCTCCTCCCTTAGAGGGATCCTTAAATGGGAAACAAACCTCTCTCAGCTGCCATTTTTTCTTCATTAATTCTCATTCTAAATAGCCTGAACTTAAATTCAAAGCTCCGTGTGTCAAAATTCACTTTCCTGGAAGACGGAGCATCTGAACACAACCCCAAATAGTTGGTGGAATCCCAGCTTGTTGGTTAAGTATTCTGAAGACTATAAACATCTCTAAGGGATATGTATTAGGAAGTAAATGTAAAGGGTAATGGCTGCTCCTCTGATGCAAACATGACCAAAGGCTATTAATACACAATTTGCAAAAGAGGATGCACAAATCAGAAATAATCACATAAAAAGTTCAACTTTAATGATAATGGTTCACATTTATCTAGCTCTTAAAAGTCTGCAAAGAACTTTATAAATATAGCATTGCATTTTATCCTTACAGCAACACTGGAAGCTATACATTACTGTTATTTGCTTTTTACAGATGTGGAAACTGAGGCTGTCATAGGTTAAGTGACCCACCCAAGGTCACACAGCTAGCAAATGTCTGGAGGGGGATTCAAACCCAGGCCTTTCTGACTCGGTCTGGCACTCTCTCCCTTACTGGCTCCAGCTGCCTTTAGTTTTCCTGTAATTAACTTTAGCAATAGTTGAAGAAATACAAATGAAAACTTTTTATGCACTCTAGCTCTCATCCATCAAATTGTCAAAAATAAGTAAACTGACAAAATTCAGTGTCGGCAAGGTTGCAAAGAAATGATACATTTATGCATTTCTGGTGCATTTGCAAGTTGGCCAAATCTGTTTGGAAAGCAATCTGACAGGATACTGCAGAAGTTACAGAAACAGTCATCCCTTTGACCCGATAATCCCACTGTTGGGAATATATTCTGAGAGCATTTTTAAAAGGAAGAAAACAGGCTATTCAATGACATTTATAGCAGCATCATTTGTAAATGCGAAAAATGAGAAACAACCCAGATGTCCAGCAATTGGGAAAAAATACATTTTATCTTATAATATATTTATTGTCAGATATTAAAGTATTTTAATATAATATGATATGCAAATGAAGTTAGGATTTATTAAGTGTGAGGAAATATGAAGAAATCTTCAGACCGTCATGCCAAACAGCCAGAAAGAGCTGAGTTCCAGTCCTACCTCAAGCACTTGTGAGGCCAGATCTATTTATCACTACTTCCTTTCTGCTGAGCCCTTCTTGCTTCTCCAACTGCCTATTTATTGCACATCTCAAACTGGATGTCTCATAAATACCTTAAACTCAACGTGTCCAAAATTCTTTGTCTTCTCTTTCCTTCCCCTTTTGCCCTCTAAGCTCTTCCCTCTTCCTAACTGCCTATTACCATCAAGCAGACCATCATCCTCCCAGTCACCCAGGCTCACAATCTAATCACCAACTCATCCTCAACTACTCACCATCTCTTAACTTCCCTTCCCCCACCATAGTCAATCAGTTGCTGAGATCTAATGACTCTACCTTCAAAACATCTCTCAGATAACCATCCTGTAGACCATCATTGGGCAGGCCCTCAGAACTTTCCTATCCAAAGCTTGGGCTTAGCATAAGAACCAAGAACTTTCAAGAACCAAGATTCTACCTCCACAACCCAGTGAGTGAGGTCCCCACTTCAATGGGGTCCTATAACTACAGGAAAGGAAAAATGTAAGGATAAATGGGCAAACTACGCGAGCAGGTGGGAACCCAACCAACAAGTTACTAGGGACATTTGTGAATCGAAGGAACATAGGTCAAGAGATCAGAAACCCTCCTCGTCCAAGCCCCTCATTTTACAGATCAAGAAACTGACGCACAGGGAGGTTTAGTGAGTTGCCCACAGTACCACGGGTAGTGTAAGGGTGGGATTAGGGTCCACAGGTGCTACAGGCATTCAGGACTCTTCCTACTATACTGTGGTACATCTCTTGAAAAGTATGTAAAAACTGGTTTTGTAGAACTTTCAGGATGAATATGATACCAGATGGCACATGCCCCATGGGCACACTCTAACTAGAACTGGCTGGCCTGATTGCGCCTTGATTATTATTCCTAGAACATTTGTAATAAATTATTTACTGTAAGTGGTAACAATTGAGAGGCAGCAGAACCTATTGGATTGACCTGGAGTCAGGAAAGCTTGATAATACATTGTAGGCTAATTTAATTTAGGTTAAAATCCTGCTTCTTCTTGTTAGCTGCATGACCATGAGCAAGTCACTTCACTGGTATGAGGCTCAGTTTCCTAGTCTGTAAAATGGCAATGACGATACCTGTAACATGTACTTCTTAGGGTTTCTGTGATGCTCACCCGGGATCAATCAATTAGCATTTATTAAGCTCCTACTATGTTCCCGGCATAATGGACAAAACAAGGAAGGAGGTGCCAAGACATTTGTTCCCAACAACTCCATGTGCTTGTGTTTAGAAACAACTAGATGAAACACAGCAATGGGACCATGGTTTCATCTCACTCTCTAAAACAGAATCATGGTGTATCTTATTGAGCATCTCTACGGTCTAGAAATCCATGCCCTGTAAGATTAAGCTGAGAAGCTCTCTACATGCCACCAGGAACTGTTTTGCCTAACATATTTCCTGGAATTTTGATTGTTTATGAGAAGAAAAAGGTGGCAAATGAGCGGCCATGAGAAGACAAAGTGTGCCAGGATTTTTAGATCGAGTTCAGACTTGCTTTGGTTTATTTTGCCCTGGAAAGTGCCAAGGTGCCACTGATGGGCTGTTACTGAAAACTGGCTACTTTCTAGCCAGGTTTCATGACAAATAGGGAATGGAAGACTGGCAACTACTCAAGAAGCTGGCATTATATGGACAAACAGGGCCATGTCTCCCTGCTCCTACTCCTAGTTAGCTGGCATTTATTGAGCACCTACTGTGTGCTAAGTGCTGTTAAGTACTAGAGATATGAAGTATTTTCATTTC
Source organism: Trichosurus vulpecula (assembly GCF_011100635.1). NCBI lineage: Eukaryota > Metazoa > Chordata > Mammalia > Diprotodontia > Phalangeridae > Trichosurus > Trichosurus vulpecula. Next base: position 10,537,512 of record NC_050580.1, on the reverse strand, counting down.
ACAGATATGGAAATTGATGCTCAGAGAGGTTATGATTTGCCCAAGGTCACACAGCACATAAATCTATGGGACAAGATCTTTGCTCCTAGGCCAGCTGTCTATCCATTAGGCACTCCAAATTTTTTAAGACTCAGTTTAGAAACGAGTCAACACTTCGATGTCCAGGGAAATACCAAGGGGGTACAGAGTGGGCATGTTGCCTCTGAGTGATTGGTACATGGATGAATCCCCTGAAGTCCTGGCTGAGCCTGGCCCATAGGTGGCCCCTCAGCTGCTACCATGTTGGAATCTGGAGCCCAGTGACAGACTGACTGAAGACAAGCCTGTCTAAGGCTGGCCACACTGAATGTCCCAGCCAAAACAACTCTCAAAGCCCCTCTCCCAAGTCACCATCTATGTATCTTGTCAGAGCAGCATGTATAAAAATCTGAGACATAGAAGGACTGAAGGAGGATTCCTTTGGGATTACTGGGGAGGGGGGCTATTGCTACCAAAGGAGGGGAAGGTGGTGGGCTGGAGGACTGGTCTCATTCCAGTTGGAGACATGAACTCCCCATCATAGACTAACATTGGAAGAGACCCTGGGGCCATCTAATCCAACTTGTATCTGAACAGGAATCTCCTCTATAGCAGACATTCTTAACTTGAGGTCCACAAGGGGGCCCATTGACTCATTTCACGGGGTCCGTGAACTTGGTCAAGAAAAAAAATAACATCTTTATTTTCCCTAATGCCTAATTGGAAGTTAGCATTTCCTCCAGTTATTTAAAAACATGATTCTGATAAGGGATCCATAGGTTTCCCCAGATAGCCAAAGGGGTCCTTCACATCAAGTCAAAATGTCACTTGAAAGTTCCTACCCACTGCTCCTCATTCATCTGTCTGGGACCAAGCAGAAAAAGCCTGATCCCTCTTCCGCATGACAGCCCTCCAAATACCTGAAGACAGCTTTCACATTCCTCTCCTTCCCCTAAAACTTCACAGAAAGAGAGAACCATGGCTTCCTTTTCTCCAGGCCAGTGCTGGATCGGGGAGATGGGAAGGCCGTGTGGTATGTGGAGGCTTCACAATCCAGAGCTCAGCGCTGGGCTTCGAAGGTCTGCTAGGCAATCAATGAAAGCTCCTTGACTGGCTCACCCTTTCTGTACCATGGACTCATTCAGCAGTCTGAAGAAGCTTTTGTATCTTCTCAGAATCAGGTTTTTAATTGCATAAAATCAAATTTGTGGAATTAAAAAGAAAACCATTCCATTCAATTATTGCGATCAATTTTTTTTTTTAAATCATGAATCTCAGGTTCAGAATCCCAGGTGTACTGGAGAGAGGTCTAGTCCTGGGGTCTGGAAGCCTGGGTTCAGTTCCCTGCTCTGCACTTCGTGTGTGTGACCAGGAGTGAGTCAGCCTCTGTGGGTCTCAGCCTAACATCCCCTATAGTACCCACCTCCCAGGATTGTCAGGAATCTTAAAGGAATCGTGTTTGTGAAGAACTTTGCCATCAGTCAGTCAACAAGCAGAGACCATGCTGGGGTGAAGGGGGGAGAAAACAAAGAAAGGCCGAAGTAGTCCCTCTCCTCAAAGAGCTCACATCTAATGTGAGAGAGGACATGCAAACAGCAATGTACATACAGGAAACATGGCATATATGTGTAATCTACATGCATGTGCACACATGCACACACACCCATTCTATATAGAGGTGTCAGCTCTTATCAACATTATCTCACCTCACCCCAGAAACCATCATGGTGCTCCACATCCACCATTGTCATTGTGCAGGAGGAAAGTCTCATAGACTCCCAGACCCAGCTTTTTTTCATTTACTCCAGTCTCTTAGCTCCAGGCAGAAACAGCCCAATGAGAACTGATCTGATTTTTAACAACCTCCAGAGGAGATTCTGCAGACTCCCCTGGTGGCCCCTCACATTGCTTAATGACCATCCTTGTCAGGAAATTCTTCCTTCTCTTCCCTCAATCCCCAATGCTTCAGCCAATCGAAGCCATTTGTATTTTTTGCTTTGTCTTTTCAGTGAGTTGATAATGCAAAGCTTATGAGCATCCTTTGTCAAATCACCCTTTTACTAAAGGAAATAATTGTAACCCTTCTCCCCCTGCATGCCCCCCTTACCTTCCATGACGAACATTGCCTAACACCACACCTTTAGCTTTCCCCTCTAGGGACAGTAGAGACTGCCCTTCTGGACTCATGGGATTCTGCCAGTAGCCATGGCAGAGGGCACAGAGGAAGGCTGGGCTTTCCTGTGGGCTGCCTGAGGTCTTTCTTAAGTACCACGGTCTGGAAGAATGATGTTCTTAAAAGTTGTTGGAAAACTATTTTTTAGAAGCTCTCCCCCCTCCCTTCCCTCCTGCCTTAGGCAGTTGGGTAAGTAGGGGTCCTGGGGACTGAGCTCTGGTTCTATTTCTGTATGTAGTCATGAACCTATTGTTTATTCTTTGTATTTTTGGAAAATGAATAAAGTGGGTGAACAATACTTGGTATTGATTCAGTTTCTGGTCTGCAGGCTTAATTTTACTTTATGGATGTCCCATAAACCTGCTAAGTCATACAGGATTTTATTAATGCTCCTGTGGTCTCTGGGAGCCAAGGAGAGTCAGGTAGAGGGGAAATAAAAAGCAACAAAACCCTGAATTTGAAAGATCCCATTCAACTAATTCTATTCATGTTTTAGCTAAATGAACTCCCTACTTCCAGCCCAAAGAGGAAGGAGAAGGCAACAAGAGTGAGAACCAGAAAAGCTTGATGGTTTTCCCCTTTGGTGGATGAAGATAGATGGATTCAAGCCCAAGGCAATTGTGTTAGCGAAAGATGATCTGGATGGGAAAGGGACTCAAGCTCATGCCCTGTGAGGATCAGTACCCAAGGAACTGGCAATGTTTGTCATGGAGAAGTGAAGAAAAACTCAGGGAGGACATGGTAGTTATCTGTAATTATTTGAAGGACTGTCATGTGGAAAAGATAGCAGGATCAGAAGCAATGGGTAGGAGGTAGAAAGTGCTGATTTAGACTTGATGGGCTGCTTCTTAGGGGTGGTGACTTCCCCACTCCACAGCAATCTTCTACCAGAGACTAGGTGACCATTTTGTTGAGTGTGCATTTAACTAAGTGGCCACTGAGGTTTACTCCAGCTCTGAAAATGGAAAAGGGGGGCATTTGAGAGAATAAGGAAATTTTTCATTCCTAGTTATGGAATAGTTTTGATGTTTTGCTGGTTAAAAGAAAAAATGATGAATAAAATGGAATTTTGTTAGAAAGATAATGTAGCAGAGTCTGTATGTTTTAAATTGATTAAAGAACTTTAAGGTGTATTTGTACACCAGCCCCAGGTGGGGAGACATGGGGGAAGCTAATAACATTCCAGAAAGCCAAGTGAAATGCTATTTGTAGCTCTTTGATGTGAATTAAAGAGTCAACAGAGTGTGCTCATTTATTAGTTTTAGAACTAAATTAATGAGAGCCAGGGAGAACCTGGGAACTGCTCCTGTGAGATAAATGCAGACTTTGATTTACAAGTCAATTGTTCTCTCCAGTCAAGAGGTTTACCTTTGCGAGCTCCCAAAGACAACGGTGAAGAGGGAAAAAAAAAAAAGAATGAAGAAGGAACCTGGAAGCCAAAAGGAAGTGACATTAGAGTAAGACAATGAGTAAAAGACTGAGAGAACATGGGAGCTCATGGAGCTAGAGCTGGACCCAGAGGACACTGAGACCCCCCTCACTCCCAACCTCCCACATTATCCCTCTCTTCAGCTTCCTTCTCCCATTACATTCTAAGCTCCTTGCAGGCAGGAACTGTCTTTCTTTCTACTATCTCTATCCCCAGAACTCAGCACCGGGCTTAATAGATATGTATTGACTAACATGGTGCTGTTTAATAAATGTTATTTATTTTATAAATACATTTTATAAATGTTATTTGCTAACTGAAGTGATTTTTCCTATATCATACAAGTAGTAAGAAGCAGGGTTCTTTCTTGAGGAGCTTTCTCCTCCTACCTTGTGCTCTTGGATCATTCCTTTCTAGTGCCTTACTGCTTAAACTACCTTGGATTTCTTTTGTATGTGCTTTTGGATAATACACGGGACTCCCGGCTGCTCCTCCCATAAGACACTCCATCTCCCCACAACAGGTATTTTCTCTGGCTGTCCCCCCATATCTAGAATGCTCTCCTTCCTTATCACTACCTCCTGGCTTCTCTGGCTTCCTAAAGTCATCTAAAAGCCCATTTTTTTTTACAGGAAGCCTTTCCCAATCCCCCTTAATCTAGTGCCTTCTGTCTGCTGCTTCCCCCCAATTTATCTAATCTATATCTTGTCTGTCCTTAGTTAATCCTCATGTTGTCTCCCCTGCTAGACTATAAACTCCTCAAGGGCAGGGACTATCTTTTGCTTTTCTTTGTACCCCTTAATGCCTAGAATAGTACCTGGCATAGAGTGGGTGCTTAACAAATGCTTACTGACTGATTGATTTATATCTCTTTAAGTTATCTCCCTTGATAGAATAGAAACTCCCTGAGGGCAGGGACTTATTTTTGTCTCTCCAGAGTAGAACAGTAGTAGTCATCTGGAACACAGTAGGTGCTTAATAAGTGCTTACTGATCGATTGCCTTAGTGTCTTACTTTAGTAATACATCATTTCTCACTTATATTCATAATTTTACAAAGCCCATAAACATTTTCTTTGTCCCTCCCAGATTATTCTCCTGAATCTCTATTCAGCAACCTGGAACGAAGTTTTTATATCCATTTTTCCTCCACACAGATGATCATCCAATTTAATTCTATTCATCAAATATTTATGAAACATTGATGACTTATTTGCCTTTTTCTAAGATAAGAGACCGTGCAGTAGATTGGGTGATAGATTCCAGCCTTGGAGTCAGTAAGTGCTGGGTTCAAATCCTGCCTCTGATGAATCCTGGCTATTTGACTTCATGCAAATCATGTGACTTCTCTTTCACCCCACCCCCCCAACTGTCTGAGATGCTTGCTTATTTGTCAGTGTATTGTGAGGACTATTGTGTTGACTAGCTCATGTTAAGCCAAGGGGGCACTTTCATGGCCCTGAGGTCCATTTGGTTCCTATTCAAGGCTCTAGCTTTGAGGAGTTTACAGTAGATGAAAAGCTGAGTTCAGTCACTCTGAGACCCTCCTTGGAGACAATGCTAAGACCTGGGTGGGGAGGGGGGACTCTCTGCATGACTTTACATTTAGATCTCCATAAACCATGGTCCCGTTTTGGTTGAGGCGAAAAATTCAGTTTATTGGAAATGTTTGGGCAGTAAAGCAGCAGATCAGATTACAATGTCTGTGGATAGGCAGGCACTCCGAGGGGAAGCTGGGGAAAGAGCCCACCTTTCCTTGGCTGACCTGACCTCCCTGGCTTCCTTGAAGTCCCAAATAAATCCCATCTTTTACTGGAAGCCTCCCCCAATCCCTCCTAATTCCAGCTCCTTCCTTTTGCTAGTTATTTCCTATTTATCCTGGTTGTGTCTTACTTTGTTCCTCATTAGACTGCAATCTCCTTAAGCGCATGGACTGTCTTTTGCCTCCTTTTGTATCCCCAGCACAGTACCTGGCACATAGTAGGCACTTAATAAATGTTTGGTTGATTTCCTCCAGCCTGGGTCTTCCTCTCCAAAATGACTGTCAAGCAGCTCAGTCCTTCTTTGTTCCATACTCACTCCAGCATCTCAAATCTAAATGCTCAGAATCTCTCTGTATCTCTTTGTCTCTGCCTCAGTATCTTTCTGTCCCTCTCGCTTTCTTAAAACTAAGGGATGTTTACTTCAAAGACATTAAAAAATTTATACAAATATTTTCTCCCATTCCCACCCAACCCCTTGGAGACACATTCTCTTATATATGACCTTGGTCTCTGTGAGGGGTGGACCCATCTGAGCACAGTTCTTTTTCTTTTTTTTTAATTTATTTTATTTTTAATTTATGGAATAAAACAAGCATTTCCTTAACATAGTATAATAAAAAAGATAATCACATCTGAAACTGCAAAGCTGTCATGTATAACTTGCTAATCCTTTTAAATATCTAATAAAGTTATCATGTAAATTTCTTTTTTTCCTTTTTTTCTTCCCTCCCCCTCCTGCCTTGCCCTAGAGATGGCTACCATTAGACACTAATAGGTATATGTATGTAAAATTATTCTATACATGCTTCATGCATACATACACTAGTTCTTTCTCTGGATATAGATAGCGTCTTTCTTCATAAGGCCTGTACAGTTAATTTGGGTATTTATAATAGGATGACTTGGTTGCTCAAAGTCATTTGTAAAATAATATTGTTTGGTTCTGCTCACTTTGCTCTTAGCCATTTCATGCAAGTCTTTCCATGTTTTTCTAAGATCACTGAGCTCACCATTTCTTATAGCACAGTAGTATTCCATCACAACCATATACCACAACTTGTTTAGCCATTCCCCAATTGATGGGGATTCCTACATTTTCCAGTACTTTGCTACCACGAAAAGAGCTGCTATAAACATCCAATTCACATTCAAAGTTATAATGAGTATTTGTGGATTTCCCTCCAACTCATTGTTTTCTTCCTCAGCCTCTCTTTTTACTCTGTCCCTGTTACCATATTTTCTCTCCTCACCCTCCCACTCCTCATCCCACCCACCTCTCCAACAGTCCTTCCCCCATCCTCTACCCCACCTTGCTAAATCCCAATCTACAGACCCTTCTAAAACTCCTTCCCTCACCTTGTCCCTCAGTTTTCTCACCCTTCTACATGTTCAGGAGACTTCTACACCCTTCCAGATGTACATGTTGTTTCCTCTTCAATCCAGTTGAGAGTAAGATTCCAGCATCACCAGCCCTTTCTGCCCCACCTGCTTCTTCTGCATTAGTTCTTCCTTTCGTGCCCCATTTTTGTAATATAATTGCCCCCTTTTACCTTTTCCTATCCAATTTTGTTTTTTTCAGAATCACCCCATCATACACGACTCAGGCCCAACCTTTCTTTCAAACTACCTTAATAATGATAACAGTTTTAAGAATGCTGATAACATTTTCATATGTATAATAAGTAAACAGTTTGACCTTAATGAGTGTCTTATATTAATCTTTAATATTTTCCTTCTATTTCTTCTGAATCTTTTACATACAATTTTCCACTGAGTTCTTGTCTTTTTGCCATAAATATCTGAAAGTCTTTCAGTTTGTTAAATGTCCATTTTTCCAGGATTATATTCAACTTTGCTGGTTAAGTTATTCTTGGACACAACCCTAGCTCTTTTGTTCTTTGAAGTATAATGTTCCAAAGTCTATGGTCTCTTAGAGTAGAGGCTATCAGGTCTTGTGAAATCCTGACTTTATTTCCATGGTATTTAAATTGTTTTTTTTCTTCTTTGCTTGGAATATTTTCTCTTTAACCTGGGAATTGTGAAACTTGGCTATGATGTTCCTGTAAGTTTTCCCACTGGGATCTCTTATGTCCCTTTGTTCCACCAACTTCACATCCAAAAGTGGCATCACTACCTGATGAGTGTTCAACTCAGTTAATGCTACAAAACCCAGGATGGAATCTGTATGGGAGAGAATTTTTAAATAATAGCAGAGACATCCTTAAGAGAAACAAAGTAAATTTATTCTACAAACTTTGCAAGATTCGGGCACACCTCCATAATGAAGGAGGAGAGGTAAAAGGGAACCTGCCTTAATTTATAGTCTTAATGAAAAGATTCCCACCCACCTCTATCCCTTCTCACCATTGGCTGGGAGTTGGGCTTACAGTCTAGGCAGGAAAACTACACAGAGGACCAAGGTTGATCTGGTCCATTCAGGTTTTTCCCTATCAGAACTCAACTGCCAGGGTGGCGTCTGAAAGTCTAGGATAAGAAATGGGGTTGGGGGGAGGAGAGACCCTTCCTGGAACAAAGAACAAATAGCTCACAGGAAGTTCATTATCTTCTAACATCTGAGAGAGAGAGGGGGAAGGGCATGCCTTCCAAAATTACAAGGCCAAATTCCAAAACCTCTCCATTAGACATACCCTGTGAAATCTTCACAATTATCTGTCCCATTCAACTCTGACTCCCAAATTCCTGGATTCTCCAGACTCCTAGACAACCAGGAACTCACTCTCCTGACAAAGTTGGAGACAGAAGATTAATCTCCTCCCAATAAGAAATGACAAATGGGCAAAGTCTAGGACCAAGGCCAGTCTTCATGGGACAACATGCCAACCTCAGAGGGAGAGACCCAAGGCTTCTCCCCATTTGGTGTTATCTCTCACGTGGCACCATCGAGAAAGAGTCAAACCACGGAAGAGCTGAGGGGAGTGGCGAAGGCTCTGGTCAGCTACTGCCTGTGGGAAGTGCACCCCACTCCCCCTCCATTCCAGCAACACAGCCAAAGAGCCATTTGCCATCTGGTTAGCAGAATTAAACCAGTTAAAAATGTCTATATGGGTTCCAAAGTCTTTCCAAGGCATTTCAATCCATCAGTTTCCATTTGTCATCATCACAGCTCTCCCAGAACCAGGCTCCCCAGTCGCTCTGCAATGGCAGTGGAATTCAAGGTGCTCTGGGTGCGGGCCATTTCCTATTACATCTACATTGATTAACCACTTACTATGTGCTGAGGATACAAAGAAAGGCAAAAAATACAGCCCCTTCCATTAAGGAGCTCATATGCTAAAAGGGAGATGATGCAAAAAATTGTGTTATGTATGTACATACATATTATACACTCATATATGCATACACATATATGTATATATGAAAATAACCTCAGAGAGAAGGTAATAGCAGTAAGAAGATGGGCAGTGGAGGAAAGACCAGGAAAAGCCTCCTGCGGAAGGTGGGATTAAAGCTGAAGCCTCCAGGAAGCTGGGGAAGCCAGGATGCTGAGTCTGGATGATAATGGTGCTAGTGAATAATAATCATTGTAATAATAGGCAAAGTGCTATGCTCCTCCTGGGGATATAAAGATGAAAGCAGGACTCCCTGATCTCCAGAAGCTTCCAGTCTACTGTTCATTGGCCCTAACCACCAGAATGGTCCATTTTCCTTAACCTGAATTGTCCAACTGCATCTCTCTTTTTGAGGCTCTTAACTCTTCTCACGATCTATCCCTACATTTATTTCCTCCTGTTGTCCTCATTCCCCAGCCCCAACCTGGGTCATATCGACATGCGGCCCCTTGGCTGGTGACTCCTCTCTTTGTTCCTGACGCGCTGGTTTTGTCTTCTCACCTCTTTCTCATTCCTTAGCTCATTCTAGGTTCATGCTCATCTTCCTTTTGTGGGGACTGAACTTTCACACAACAAAGCTGAGTGGGGGATGGGAAACTGAAGAATGTTTTTCCATTTAGGCCTCCCCCTTTCTGTTAGTGATACAGTAACATGAAAAATGTGAATTTCAAGGGAAGCTCTGAACTCACAAATAAAATCTGATCGCCGCCTGTGTCTTAATCAGGCTGGCATTTAATTATATTAACCTAATCATTCCAGGGGGCAATTCCCATCCCTGCATTTACTTTTATTGACTCTGGATCCCCATAGCTCTGCATGTTACTGCAGACTTGAGAGCAGTGGTTGCTTTCCACGATTATTAGAAGAACATCTACAGGGTCTCCAGGAGGCTCAATGTACTGCGGTAATTACCTTATCTTTATCTTCTGGACTATCTTAATTTCCCACTTCAGCATATTGAGGACCTGCTGCTTCCTTGATATGGAAACTCCTGCTTTTCCAGATTGCAACCCCTTGATAGTTTAGTTGTGAGAGACAGACAGACAGAGAGGAGAGACAGAGAGACAGAGAGAGACAGACAGACACATACAGAGAGAGAGAGAGAGAGAGAGAGAGAGAGAGAGAGAGAGAGAGAGAGAGAGAGAGAGAGAGAGAGAGAGAACAGCACTTACTATGTGTCAGGAAATGTGCTAAGTGTTAAGCACACAAAAACTAACCCTAAATGCTCTCTACAAGGTTAAATTCGAAAGGGTGAAGACAACACAGAACACATAAAGAGAAGCTGGAAAGTGGCAGAGGAGAAGGGGATGGGGCCTGCATGATTAAGACATCCAGAGTGTGAGACAGAAGGGAAGCCACAATGGCTGAAAAATTCAACACCTTGAGGTCAATCTGGTTTGAAAAAATTACAATCACAGGTATAAGATGGGGGAAGCATGGTGAGGTAGCAGGTTGGCCGAAAAGAATTGGGACAGGGGGTGTTGCCTAGATTATAAGGTCAATGTGAGTAAATAGCGTGATACGGCAGCTGAGAAAACAGATGTACTCTCTGAGGCTGAATTCATTTAGGCACCGTGTCCACCAATAAGAGGAAATTGTCCCACTGTCCTCTGCCCTAGTCAGACCACATTTGGAGACATCATGTTGTAGGAAGAACATCTGTGGCAGGAGCAGCATTTGATTTACTCAGCCTGAGCTGGTTTTCCTTTAAGTGGGAAGGAAGGCTGTCCTTGGTGCTTGGTTGGTCTGGGAGGCTAAGGCTTAATCTGGGGGTGACTTCCCTGTCTCCAGAGGCACACAAAGCCCAGTCTCTGGGCAGTGGGTGCACCATAGGTTTCTCAACTCCCTAGCCCCTTGCTTGATCTCTCTTTCTGTCCCAGTGTTGGCCCCTCTGGCATATACAGGGGTGGAAGGGAGCCATTGAGTCTACTGGAATGAGTGATTATGTCCTTTTACATCTTTATTGTGTGCAAAGTAATTTTTATTGAATTTCAGGGTCCAAGAATATTTCCTCATATTCCCAATCTGAGCCTGAATCACTGTATTGAAGGGAATGGGAGTGGAAGTAAGTATTTATCAGGCACCTATTGTGTACCAGGCACTGTGCTAAGGGCTTTAAAATTATTATTTCATTTGATCCTCACAACAACCTTGGGAAGTAAGTGCTGTTACCATTCCCATTTTTACATGTAAAAACTGAGGGCCCTTCTGACTCAGAGATTCCATGATCATGTGAAGGTCTTGGATTATTTTAAACCTACTTTGATCTCTTTGTATGATTGCCCAGGGCTTCCCCTTTTTCCCTCAAACCTTCCTTCAGTCCTGGATCCTTCTGTTTCTCCTTCCTCTTGTCTATTCTTAGACCATTCCATATCTGGGACTGACAATCACAAGAAAGCAAACGATGGTTCCCAATGTGTTTTTTCCTTTGGCTCCTGCTCGGCCCCTAGGCACCCATATATCTATGGCTTTTCTCTTTTTTAAAAAATTCATAGTATTTTACTTTTCCCCAATTACATGTAAAAACAATTTTCAACATTCATTTTCAAAACTCAGTTCCAAGTTCTCTCTCCCCATTCCTTTCATTGAGAAGACAAGCAATTTGATATAGGTTATACATATGTAGTCATTCAAAATATATTTCCATATTAGTCATGTTATAAAAGAAAACATAGACCAAAATAAAAACCCAAGAAAAATGAAGTTAAAAAGGTATGCTTCAATCTGTATTCAGACTCCATCACTTCTTTCTGTGGGGATGGATAGCATTTTTCATGATAAGTCCTTCAGAGTTGTCTTGGATCATTGTATTGCTGAGAAGAGCTAAGTTATTCACAGCTGATCATCTTACAATATTGCTGTTACACCATACAGTGTTCTCCTGGTACTACTCATTTCACTTTGCAGCAGTTCATGTAAGTCTTTCCAGTCTTATAGCACAGTAGGATTCCATCACAATCATATAACACAACTTGTTCAGCCATTCCCCAATTAATGGGCATCCCATCAATTTCCAATTCTTTGCCACAAGAAAAGAGCTGCAAACAATTTTTTTGTACACATAGTCCTTTTACATTTTGTTTTTTATCTCTTTTGGGATACAGACATAGTAGTGACATTGCTAGGTCAAAGGGTATGCATGGTTTTATAGCCTTGGTATATTTCCCAACCACTGTACACAATGGTTGAATCAGTTCACAACTCTACCAACAGTGCATTAGTGTCACAATTTTCCCACATCCCCCCTCCAACATTTGTCATTTTCCTTTTCTATCCTATTAGCCAATCTAATAGGTATGAGGTAGTACCTCAGAATTGTTCTAATTTGGACTTCTCCAATCAATAGTGATTTAAAGCTTTTTTATATGGCTATAGAGAGCTTTGATTACTTCATCTGAAAACTGTTTATATTTTTTGATCATTTATCAATTGGGGAGTGGCTCTTATTTTTGTAAATTTGACTCATTTCTCTATGTACTTGAGAGATGAGACCTTTATCAGAGAAACTTTCTTCAAATTTTTTTTCACAGTTATGATTGCTAACTATTTCTCCCCATCCTATTTCCCCCCTTATTTATTCTATTCTCTCTCTCTCTTTTACCCTGTCTCACCTCAAAAGTGTTTTGCTTCTGACTACCACTTCCCCCAATCCACCCTCCCTTATATGTG
>NC_050580.1:9547611-9620111 GCF_011100635.1 Trichosurus vulpecula | reverse complement strand
GAGCTGTCCATTCTTCCTGGGTTGATCTCTCCAGAACATCTCAGTCCTTTTTCTGAAGCTTTGGAAATCTCTCCTAAAATCTCATGTTTGTGGTATCTATGCTTGTTTTTCTTCTCTATTGATAATTGTGAGAAGGGGGAGGGGTTTCTGATTCTCATCATTTCTACTTGAGCCCCCTAGTTCTTCTTTGTTGTTAACATCCAGGTACAGAATACATGATTCCTTCACTGTTTCCTCCACCTTTTGAAGGATGTGGCAGTCAAGGACTGGTTAGTGACTGTTTTAAGCAGATGCCCCAATGGTATGATTCCTACATCACTGCTATTACCTACGTTTCAGGCTTGTGACTTCAGGAGGATCATTTTGATAGCTCAGTGGAAGGGGGACTGAGTGGGGAAAGACTGGAGGCAGGTGCCATTACAGAAGTCTGGCATGAGGATTATGAACCTGAACCAGGGTGGTGATCTGCCAAAGGAGAGGAGAGAGTGACTGACAGAACTTGATCGGCTTGGATATGGATGGTGAGAGATTGAGCTGCAGATGACACCAATGTTGTGGGCCTGGGTGACTGGGAGGATGGTGATGTCCTTGACAGTGACCGCAAAATTTGGGGGAAAGATAATGACTTCAGTTTGGGACATATTGAGTTTAAGACAGCCACAGACAACACGCAAGTGTAATAATCCTAATAGCTGCATTTACCTCTTCTTTAGGGTTTACAAACATGGCCTTATCTCCCTTACCTCTGCTGATTATCTTCAATATATTGTGTATACAGCTGGTCCACCCATAACTGTTTGCATGTTGTCTGCCCCCCACCCATTAGATTGTGAACACCGTGTCTGGCCTCCACCATTTCAGAGCTAGGGAAACTAGGGTCCATGCAGATAGTTTAGGGGCTGGTCCAATGCTCTGGAGTGTCTCATCGGTTTGTCTCTTTGTACTAAATGTGCTGAAATTTCCTCCTTAAGAATCAATCAAGATTCCTTAAGTGTATAAATATAAGCAAAGCAATAACTAGGAGAGGGTGATCAGTGCTTAGTCCCAGGGCACTGACATCAAGGGGAAGCTCACCCTCCCACTTCTTCCCCCAAGCACTGCTCTGGCTCACTCTCACCCTCTCCAGCTTCCACTGCCCAGATCCTCCAACCCTAATTCCTGGTGCCGCCTCTATCTGCAGACCTCCCTGCACAACTGAATTTGCCCTGGGTTTGAGAAATCCTCATTATAGCTCTGAAGATGGTTCCTTTCAATTAGTTGTTAATTACACGTTTTGGATAGCGCTGTCCACTTCCTCTACCAGGGCACATCCAAGGAGAACGCAATGAAGAAAGGTTGCACTAGGCAGCCTTTATTCCATAGCTGGGAGCCTGAGGCTGCTACCTCTGCATTTACTCCTTGCCAAGGTCCTTGTTACCAGGGTGTGGGCCCTGGCTTAGTCATGGGCAGTGAAATATGCCTCACACAACGAAAAACATTGGACTCTTGCTTCTTCAGCTGAAATCAGAACTAAAAGGTTCTGATGTCAGTGTATAATTAAATCTAGGCCAGCCATACCTCTCTCTGTATTTTTAGACAAAACCCAACAGGAGAATCCTGTCTGTGTGCTAGCCATTGTGGGATTTTGTGGATGAGTGTGCATGTGGTCTATGTGGCAATCAAACCACTAATTCCTTTGTGTCCGCTGTAATGACGTTAGTCATGGGCAGTGAGTGTGCCTATGGTGGAGAAGGGGGGCCCTTGATTCTCTGTCACTCATCCTCAGGGAGCAAATACCCCTTCCCTCTGACTGGCATTCCTGGGTAGAGGCAGTATGAGGAGCTCTGGGGGCTTCCATGGAAGCATCTACTTTGTTCAGACTGGAATCAGAGGAGCCAACTATTCCCAAAGTAGCTGGAATCCCAGATGTCGCCTTTTTAACTATCAGTGCTGTTTAACAAAGTGATTCTACCCACACTTAATGCTTTCTTCTGAATCTTACCTTATTAGCCAGAGGTACAATCAGCAATTTGCATACCCAGAGAAGGTGGTCTGCAATGCATTCTGAGAAGGCCATGGTGGGAGCAGGCTGGGGCAGAGCTCACCTGGGGGGCAGCTGTGGGGTAGGGGGGAGTGCTCACTATCTGGTTGCTTCCTTTTTCTAATTAATTATCCTTCATGGCCAATGCAGGAATTTGTTTTGCTTGACTATTCATGTTTGTAACAGATTTTGTTCTTGCTTTCTCAGTTGGGAGGGGAAAGGAGAGAGAGAATGCTGACCTGAAAATAATATTAAATTTTAAAAAATAAAATAAAATTATCCTTGCTAACTAACTAGGTGCTAAGCTCTATCTCTGAGCTCCTGAAGGTCTACAGGTGGAAGTGGCCGATTTCAATTCAGCATCCATGTTAAAACTCTCGTTACCCAGCCTTAATTACAGTTATGATTTGCAAGTCAAGACATCACCCACGTTATCACTGGTCTTCTTTGAAAATGAAGGATCTGCAGGAGCAGCCCCAGCAGCAGCAGGAGGAGGAGGAGGAAGAGGAGGAGGAGGTGGAGGAGGAGGAGGAGCAGCAGCAGCAGCAGCAGCAGCAGCAGCGATATGCTATCCAGCTCTATCCCCCATACGGCCAAGTTTGGAATGTAGAACAATGTCCTTCCTGGGCTCTGAGGGCTAGGCAAGGTTCTTCCCCATATCACCCTTAATAATTTCCTGGAATCAAGTTCAGAGAGGTTGAGAGTGGGCTCACCCTTGCTTGAAACCCTCTTCTCTGTTGCCTAGATATGGTCTCAGGAATATCCAAGACAGCAGGAGGAAGTTAGAGAATTTTTCCTGATGCAGTAGCAAATTGAAGGAGACAGCTGAGGAGGGAAGAGAGGATCACCCCCTCCTTCCTCCTCCTTGCCCCACCATTTTTCTGTTACTTCTGAGGCTGCTGTCCGAGTGCCTGGGCGAGCCAAGAGAACCCCCCCAGACATGAAGGCAAAGACATATGACCAAGCTTGAGGAGGGAGTTGAGGTCCCTCAAGGCCATCTACCACATTAGTCACACCACCATAGCCAGAGGGCTTGTTGGGTGGCTAGCCAACCAGCAATTGAGGCAGAAGCACATTCTAGAAACAGAAAGCAGAGTCGATGTAGGATTTCCTTTGTCCCTTTACTCCCTCTTTCTTCTCTCTGTAGCATCCCTTTAGCTTTTCCCCACAAAGCCCTCCTACAAAGTGAATGAATGAAATGTGTCAACTATGTGTGAGGGAGAAACAAAGAAAGGAGACAGTCTCTGCCTTCAGGAAGCGTACACTCTATTGGGGGAAGCAGTACAGAGAGGGGAGTGAGGATCAAGGAAGGAGTTTGGGTTTGAAGAGCACAGGGTTGGTGAGTGCAGATTTTAGGGCACTTGACCAACACATCTTTTCAGGAAGCAATGGCAACATTGATTTTATCGCTGTGCCAAGAGCAAGGTAGAAAAGAGGGTGGTGGTGGTGGTGGTGGTGGTTAGGGGGCAGAGCAGGGCAGAATGGACGGTGAGGTGGTGTGGAAAGCTTGTACTGGGGCTAGCTAGATTTAATGGACTGGATTTTTGCCTATTATGACTCACCAAGCAGGACAGCTCAGTCCCAGAGTGATGCAGCACAGCTGAGTGGCTTAACTCCCAGGGAGCATTCCTTGCTCTCTGGGGGTCAGGCCCAAATGGTGAGAAGGGGGCATCAGTGGGGTAGATGAGAAGATACTTGGGATGGATGGTTATGTGGGATGTGGAAACATCTCTCCTTATCACTTGTATGGCATTTTCTCACACGACAGAAATTGGACAAGACCCATAATTGGATAGAAAGGGAACTGAGCTAGCTCCAGAGTTAAGTCACAAGATGGAGTCAGTGTAGTTCCCTCAATTCTGACAATTCCTCCACCTGCTCCCAGTGAGCTACACAATTACTATATACATTGTGTGGGCAGTCTCTCCATTGTTCGGTTCCAGTTTCCCTTTATCTGTGAACCTGAGACATAATTCTGCTCTGTCCTTGCCTTTTCCCTAGGTCTCTGCTTGGATGGTCATGAGATGATGGACAGAGCATGAGTGAGTATAAACTCAGCAAGCCAGGACCATGCTCAGAGGCATTTGGTCACTGATACACAGGGAATTGGGGCAACAGACTCCTGGAAGCTCTAGGTGGCCATGAAAGCTTTGGGCTTTGACACCAAGAAAGCAGAGATCAAGAAAAAGTTATGATTTCTCTATAGGTAGCGTTCTGTTGGGCAACAGCACCCAGGGTTTTGGTCATTTTAATTTTCTCTTTCCCTGCCTGTCAAATACTGGACTTTCATGTAAGTTCCAGGCACAGCTACCACATGTTGGCATTCTATCCCCCTTCCCTCTTTGCTCCTTGATGTGGATCTGGTACACTGCATTCTCAGTCTGTTGGTCAGCTTTAACGGTCATCTTCAACCGCCAGAGTTGAAAGCCATTTCCTCTTGCCTCCATCCTAACCAGTGTGGATATAGAATGTCTCAACTGTTAACCAATGGGATTTTATCCAACCACTTTTGAACCCCTGGCTCTTTCACAAAGAGTATTTTGACATCTGAGTAAGGAAGCATGTGCTGACTCAGGCTCTGGGAGTGCAGAGCTTCCAGGAAGTTTGGTTGGCAGAAGATGTTGGCTGGGAAGGCCAATTGTTTTTCCATTATCCCATTACTAACTGGTGGAAAGGACAAATAACCAAATTAGGAATTTCTCTTTCAAAATGAAGCCACAGAGATGCACAACACATCAGCCCCACATTGCTACAGCTTGTATATCTCAAGCTTAGCCAATTTTTTAGCTTATAACTGTGGTCATCAGTAATATAATGCTGGTAAACAATGGCCTCTGGCTGTCTCCATTGGCTTAGGAAGGTTGCAGTCACTTTACATTCAACAATTTAAAAGCATTTTTCAGCACCAATTACATGGTAGGCATTGGGAATAGATAGGAAGACCAAAGTGAGAAACATCTCAAGATGCTGACATCAGAAACAACAGGTGCACAACTTATTAGATGTTGGTTATAGATGAGTCCATTTTGTGAGGGAAAGAGTGATGCTAATTAAGGAGGTCAAGAAATTAGGGCGTGGCATTTGATCTGGGCTTTAGGAGAATTGAGCTAGGTGGCACAGTGCACAGAGCACTGCGTCTGGAATCAAGAAGACCCATTTTCCTGAGTTCGAATCCAGCCACAGACACTAGCTATGTGACCCTGGGCAAGTCACTTCACCCTATTTGTCTCAGTTTCCTCATCTGTAAAGTCAGCTGGAGAAGGAAATGGCAAACCATTTCAGTATCCTTGACAAGAAAACCCCAAGCGGGGTCATGAAGAGTTGGACACAATCTGAAATGACTCAACAAGAAATGTCAGTCAGGATGAGGAATATTCCAGACATGGCAGACAGCTTGTGGAAAAACCTGGAGGCAAGAGGTGAGCTCCTGAGTCCTGGAAGCAGCTGGTTTTTCTTCCTGGAAGTCATTTGGGCATCCTTTCCTGCAGAACCACAGCATCAGAGGCTTAGTACTGGAAGGCACCTTAAAAATCCTTCTAGTCCAATTCCTCCATTTTACAGGTGAGAAGACTGAGGCTTACAGCATTTCAAGGAGCCCAGGACCACAGGAGTAGCATGTCACAGCCTTGGGTCCTTTGACTCCAAAGCCAGAGGTCTGTCTCCCCATCAGCCGAAGCTCACTTTGAGATCCTGGAGCCAAGCCTCATGGGGCTCTGACACTTAGCCTAAGTCTCTGTAAAAGGAGGGATCTGCATGAACCTGTCTCCAAGGCCCCTTCAAAGCTCTACTGTTATGAATCTATGACAGCACCGAAGGGCAAGAAAGGTCATCTGGGCCAACTCCTCCATTTAACAGATGAGGCATATGAAGCCCGAAGGATGGTCATGACTTACCCAATGTCACGCAGTCTGAACTCAAACCTTTTACTTTTACAGGCCCTTTTACTCCAGCCCCAAGTGTTCTTTATGCTAGACACAAACAGGTAGAATTTGAAAGTACTTCTCACTTTCAACATTTAAGATGAATAGAAAATTGAGCTTAAATTCAGATGATTCTCAGTCTTTTCTACAGTTAGAATCTGGAGAGAAGGATCCTGGCCAACAGGAACATAGCTCCTTAGAGGGAGAAGGGAGTCTCAGGAGGTTGGGTCAGGTGGGCCAGCTCAGACTTTCCCATTGTTTTGAGTTCAGTACCGAGCCTGACTTCACCATGAGAGCCCTGAGATGGATACAGACAAAACCAAAAAGACAAGCTCACCTTTCCATGGGCTTCTGAGGGGATAGGGCTGCCTGTCCCCTCAGGAGAAGAATCCTCCAACCAATCTTCCCTACTTCTCCCTTTTGGGCTCATTGCTGCTTCAGGCATCTCATCTAATAACTGTCCTTGAAAAATTTCACTATAACGTTCTTCTCAAGCTGACATGGATTTATTCTTAGATTTAAGCCACCTCCATTATATTTTAGACAGAATTTTATTTTTTTCAATGAACAAAAGCCTATCTTCTCTCCAATCACCATCTCTTGCCCATTGGGAAAGAAGAAAAACAAATCCCTTGTAACAAATATACATAGTTGAGCATTCCCACGCTGAAGGCCCACCATGGTTCACGGAAACTGGTTGTTGTGTTTATAAAGAAAGTGGTCAGGCCATAACTGGTAGATCTGAACATTTTTAACTAAGCTCCAGGGGGAGTTGTGATGTTTCCAGGAGGAAAGACAGAGACCAGGAGCCAAAGAACAGCCTTCATTCATCCTCTCAGAGACCCTCCTGTCAGCTCAGGTGACCAGGAACCAAGTGGCCCCTCTGAAACAACAGCCTTCACTCATCCTCTCAGGGATCCCCCCTCTTGGCTCAGGTGACCAGGAACCAAGTGGCCCCTCTGAAAGAACAGCCTTCACTCATCCTCTCAGGGACCCCTCTTTCTGCTCAGGTGACCAGGAGCCAAGTGACCCCTCTGAAAGAACAGCCTTCACTCATCCCCTCAGTGACCCCCCGTCAGCTCAGGTGACCAGGGACCAAGTGGACCCTCTGAAACAACAGCCTTCACTCATCCTCTCAGGGACCCCCCTGTCAGCTCAGGTGATCAGGAGCCAAGTGACCCCTCTGAAAGAACAGCCTTCACTCATCCTCTCAGTGACCCCCCTTTCTGCTCAGGTGACCAGGAGCCAAGTGGACCCCCTGAAAGAACAACCTTCACTCATCCTTTCAGGGCCCCCCCAGCTGCCCGTCTCCATGCTTCAAACTTGGTCTTTGCTTTCTAACAGAGGGCAGGAACATTTTGGGTTTTGTCTTCAGCACCTCCTCTGGCACACCTGGCAGTAATGAATACTGAGCTGAATTGAAGGGAAGGCTCCTTTCCCACTCCCCATCCAGGTATCGAACCCATCAGTTACCAAGTCTGTCCACTCCACCTCCAGGATCTCTCTCATAGCCCCTCCCAGTCCTCCCCCACTCCTCCTCATTGCCCCCTTGGGCAATTGCAATAAGCACCTCAGGGTCTTCCTGCCTCAAATCTCTCCCTCCTCCAGATTGCTGTTGGAGGAGGGAGCACAGAACTCACACAGCTCAGTTCCTGTGTCTTCTCAGTATGGCCCCAGGACGTTGCAAGCTCCTATGGGCAGGGTTGGTACGGTCTCCAAACCTCACATCTCCTCCAGCTCCGAGTCCAGGGCTCTGGAGAGAGCAGGTACTTTTCTCACACGTAACGTCCCATCTCTTGCTTTTCTAGCTTGTTGATGTAAAATTTTAGAAGTGAAACACAGGATTGGCTGGAGCTGTGTCCCTGACCCTCCTCTCTGAGCCATTCTCTGTCCAAGCTCGTGCCCACATCTGAGGCTTGGGGACCTTTGAGATTTTCTTATCAACTCCATACATTTAGGTGTCATTGGCTTTTAGGCCTCCAGAAGTCCTAGTCCTGCTTCCTTTTCCTTTCTTTTCTTTCCTCCTCCTTCTCTTCATCCTTCAGCTTCTCTTCTTCTGTTTCTCCTTCCACCTTACCACAGTCTATACCGTTTGAGGAAGGGAGATCCCCAGCTGTCTCTTGTGTGTAGGAGGGGAAGGGAGGGAGTAGCATTGACTTCTCTGGATATGTGTTTTTCCCCGTCTGTAAACTTCATTAGGGCAGGCACTCTCCCCTTTTGGTCTTTGCATACCCAATGACTGTAACCTATTAGGCCCTTTCTTTCTAAAGTTGGATTACATTGTATCCTGTTGTACTCCTTCTAGGGGCTCTCACCTGCTGCATCACTAGACAGCTGGGGAACTGTAGTATTCTGAGGAGAGGACCAGAGACTCTCAGGATCAAAGATTGAGAGGGGAAAGTGACCTTAGAGGCCATCTACTCCAATTCCTTCATTTCAGAAAGAAATAAACTGAGTCTTGGGGAGGGGTAGTAGATTTTCCAAGCTTAGAGCCATGAGTGGCAGAGTCAAGAAACAGAACCAGCGGGTCTTTGACTGCAAAGTTGCTGTTCTCTGTCTAACTACATCCTCACCTGAGGATCATTGGCATTGGTAAGGTAATGGAGAAGAGAATTCTCGGAGCTGCTGAGAAGATTTTGGGAGATCCCATACCAAATACTTTACGTAGTTTAGGATGGAAGTTCCACTTTTAATCAGAGAAAAATTAAAAATAAAAACAAAACACCAAAATATCGAGACTTTTAAAATAATATTTATTTCCATTTTGTTGTAAAAACTAGTTTCCCATATAATTTCAAAATATACATGTATAAAATAAAGGAAATTGTAAAAGTCTGGAAGGCCAAATGGCAATTTTGTCAGTAGCCTTTTTTGAAAACAGAAAGGGTTTTTTGGGGGTAGAAAACACTGGATTTGCCCACAGCTGTACATAGCTGATTTCTGTCCACAGATCTTCTATCAAAATTGATACTTACTCCCACTAAGGTGTCTCATAAAGACAGAGAGAAACAATAAGGCATAGAAGGCATAGGCAATGGCATTGCCAATGAAATATTCCCTCTAGGGTCCTGGGCACAGCTCAGCCCTGCTACCCAACTAGATTAGGCTGCTCCCTGGGCACCGTGCTAGCACACCTTGAAAAACTCCGCTGCTGCTACTGTTGGTGTGGCTGTCATTTGGTAACCAGACTACTCTGAAAGGTTCCTAAATGTAGCTGGGAAAGAACAGGTTTGGGGAGGAAGAGGTGAGACTGGGGAGGGAGGAGGAGGGCTTTACTTGTATGAAAGGAGAGCCTTAGTTCCTAAGAAGTTAATGAAAATAACTCAGACCAAAACCAAGTCCGCTGGTATTGTTTTTATGCACCAGAAAGATCATAAAATCCTTCTGGGTCAGAATGGTGGGAAAGGCAGGAGCAAACAGTGACATTCCAAAGGAAATCCGTGAGCACCTCGTGGGGCCCGTGAGCTGTTTCTCTGTGTTGGTATTCCTCTGGTGCTGGTGCCGTCGCTCACTTTGTAAATCAGGGGAGGTTTCTTCTATGCAAAATCCCTAGGTTAAATCAGGGTTTGGGGATGATGACGATAAGGCGAACTTTACCTGGCTATGCAATATTTTAGGTCACCACAGACCCCTGGAGTCGCAGCTGCTGGGTTTGCAGGTCAGTCTGTGCTCCTCTGAAGGATGTGATCCAGTAATTGCTAGAGGGGTGAAGAGAAAGAAGAGGTCATGGTTCTGAGTCAGGATCATCAAGGGGCGGGGGTGGACAAAGCCAGGCAGCTTCTCAAGGATACCTTACCTTTTTAAAGACTTCGGCGCGTAGTCGATTACTCTGTAAAATCACCCTTTTCTTTTGTTCTTCCTTCTTCTTTTTCACTTCAGGCAAGTTATTATAGATTCTGAAACACAGCCAGAGATGGGAGAATAGATGTGGCAATGGATTTATTTCTGCACGACAGTGACTAGAACACACAGTCAATATGGCAACACCTCCGAGTTGGTGATGTCATCTGTAAGGGAACTTCCTCTATCAACCCGTAATGCAACTGATTTAGAACTTGGGATCATACACCTGGTGCTGGGAAAGGCCTCAGAGGTCTTCTAGGCTAGTCCCTCATTGTGCCAATGAGGTTACTGAAGCCCAGACTGGTGAAATGATTTTCTAAAATAACCCAGCATAAATAGTTCTGTGGGGATTTAATTCAAGTCCTCAGGCTCCAAACTCTGCAGGAATAAATGTTTTAGGATCATAGATTTAGAGTCGATTTAGAGTCAGAAGGACTTTGGTGGCACAAGTCTAACCCTCTCACTTTACTTATGAGGAAACTGAGGTACAGAGAGGTTGGGACTTGCCCAGGATCAGTTACAAAGTATCTCAGATAGGTCTAAACTCCTATCTTACAGACTCCAGTGCCAGCACTCTATTCACTGTGACCTTTCTGACATTGTACAACCTTAGAGAAAGGACAGCTAGTGGATAGAACACTGGACTTGGAATTGGGAAGACTCATCTTCATGAGTTCAAATCTAGTTTCAGACATTTACTAGCTGTGTGGCCCTGGGAAAGTCACTTAACCTTGTAAAATGATCTGGAGAAGGAAATGGCAGATCATTTCAAGATCTTTAACAAGAAAATGCCAAAACGGAGTCACAGAGAATCAGACGTGACTGAACAACGATGCTACCTTAGAGAAGTGGAAAGACTTGTCCAAGGTTCCACAGCCAATAAAAGTCTGAGGCCAACTTGAACCCAGCTCTTCTTCATTCAAAGCCGAACAAATGTCTCTCACAGTAAGCAATAACCTAAATTTTAAAGGGAACACTTGGCTAACCACATATTGTTGAAGTAAGAAATTATATGGGAATTATTAGTGATACAACAAGTAACAGCCAGATGCAGTGTGGTGTGGGGAGGAAGATATTAGCTTTGGGGAAAGAGGACCTGGGTTCAAATCTTCATGTTTTTTATTAGTGTGTGATCTTGGCCAAGTCATTGACTTCTTTGGGATTCAGTTTCCACATTTATAAAAAGAGGGAGTTGGATTAGATGTGTTTTAAGGTCCCTTTCATCACCTCTAGAGATATGTTCCTCTGTGTCTGATTTTCTTTGGGTATAGACACTCCCAGAGGACTATACATCTCAATCAAGCAATCAATCCATCAAGCATTTACTTATTAAGTACCTAATAAGTCCCAGGTAGTGTGCTAGGCTCTGAGGATTCAAGTACCAAGAATGAAAAAAAAATCCCACCTCCCAAGAAGCTTCCATTCTTATGGGAGAGACCAAGAAAGGATGTGTGCCTGTAAACATATATACACACTCTTATATATGTATATATATATATATATATATATATATATATATATATATATATATATATATGCACACACATATGTGTGTATGTATATGCATATACACATTTTTATGGGTACATTACATACATATATATTTATAGCATACATATGGAGTTTTAAAAAGTACAAGTAAATGCAAATATATAGATGAATTACTTAAAGTACCAGAGAAAGTTGAAGAGATGGAAGAAAGGGTTTGTTTAATGTGAGAGGAAATTAATTTAGAAACAAATTCATATGTTCTCAGTATCCACTAAAAGAGAGCTGGAGGCTCTAGAGTAGAAAGAGCACTGGACTGGAAGTCACAACAGAGCTGAGTTCAAATCCTGTCTCCTAAACTTCTGATCATATGCCCTGATCTCTCTGAAGCTGACTTTAATTAACCTTAACTGGGAATAATAATCCTTGTACCTCCCTACCTTCCAGGGGTGCTGTGAGAAAATGCTTTTGAAGCTCCTGTGCTAGAATAATAATTAATGATATTGTGCAGAAGGAAGGATTCAAATTTTCTTTCCCAACGGTTTTTAAAGAGTTCAGGAACTCAGGCTGCAAAAAAGTCTGAGAAATCCCATAATCTAAACAAAAGCCAAAGAGGCTACCATTTGTCAGAAACTACATAGCAATGTCATCAGAAAAGCCTGGACTCCCAGAATTAGCGGGACCATCAACAACCATCCAGTCCAACCTGGGCCTGAGTAAGGAAATCAGCTCCCTACCCCAAGCAGTGGCCATCCAGCCTAACTATACCTGAATGTATATGGACTATATAATGGATCTTCAAGTGCTCATTCACATATTACTTGGATGACTCCATCGATGGGGGCTCCAGTACCTCCTGAGGCAGACCACTCCACTTTCAGAGAGCTCTCATTGTTAAGAAGTTTTTCCTGACATTGAGCCTAAATTTGCCTCTCTAACTTCCTCCCACTTATGTTTCTTATGCTGCTCTCTAGGCCCCCCAAAGAGCAAAGCTCCTTTTACTGGCCATATAAAATCAGGTTTCAGATTGGTTGTACAATATTGTTTCATTCCCAATTTCTGAAAGAAGCTGGCTGTGTCATTCCCAGCATCCATAAGTGAACTGTGGATGGGAGGAATATCTCTTGGAGGAATGGCAGAGTCGCTATTTTATGTACTCCCACTAGTTATGTCAAACATCCCCAAACTGGCCAGGGAGTGGCTATGTGACATTGGACAAGTAAATTCCCAGGGAGTTTCTGCCAAGGCAGGTCAGCACCTTCTCTACATCCCACAAGCAAACTGCTAGGAAATAGTTTTTATACACAGGCATTGCCTCTATTTCCTCATTCCCCAGAAAATCTCAATTCCTTGTAATCCAGCTTGACCTCATGACTGTGCAGAAGCATCTTTGTCCAAGGTTATGAAAAATTTCTTCACTGCTAAATCCAATGGGATTTTCTCAGTCTTCATCCTCCTTGTCCTTCTGATGTTGTTGACCACTCCTTCTCGAATGCTCTCTCTTGTTCCTCGGCTTTCATGGTACTGCACTTTCTTGGTGGTCCTTCTACCTATCTGACCTCTCCTCCACCGACTCCCTTGTTATCATTATCCTGTGTCCTCCCTCACTCCAGCACAAGGGGACCCCCCCAGGTTCTCTCCTGGGCCTTTTGTCTTCTGTCTACATTTTATATCTTGGTGATTTCCTCTACTCCCGTAGGTTAAATCTCATCCTGATGTGGATGACTCCCAAATCTACATCACCAGCCCTCTTCCACTTATGTTCTTCAGCACCTGTATGCCTGCTTGGCCTTTCTGCCATGATGTTCTGCAGGCATCTTAAAATAACACTCTCTTCTTCCCCGACCTGCCCCTCCCTCCTCCACACTCCCTTGACCTGTTGAGGACCCCAGAGTTCACCACTTGAGAGCCACCCTTGACTCCTTAGTCCACTTTGCCCATTGTTGAAAAGTCTTGATTCTAGGCCTACCACACCTCTCCCATCCCTCCCTTTCTCTCCAATCACTCAGATACCACATTGGTCCAGGATCTCGTCCCCTCACATTATTGTCTCGACTCCTAGTCTCTCTTCTTCTCCCATCTATCCTCCACAATGCTGTCAAAAGAATCTTCCTGTCCAGGGCATCCTCCTTCTCCATACTGTCACTAGCACGATTTAAAAGCCCCTCAGCTTGGCATTTAAAAGCCCCTCACCATTTAGGTCCTGCTTACCTTTCCAGCCTGATTTCAGACCAGAGCTTTCTCTGGCATCACGTTATTCTAGCCTTACTCAGAAGTGGCCTGAGTACCAGGTGGCAGCAAAGATGGCGGCACACCCCCTACTCTTTCCTTTACTTGGCATTCCATCTCTTGCCTCTCCATCTCTGCGCAGGCTCTTCCTTTCTCTTCACCTCTGTTTCATCAAGTTTGGGATCGTGGGTCACCCATGTCAAATTTTTCTCAATCTCTCCAGTAGTCGGTGATCCCCCTTCTCCTCAATGACCTCAGACTTACTTATCTATGTGCATGTCACATCTGCCCACTAGAATGTAAACTCCTGGGAGGGCAGGCACTGTTTCATTTCTCTCTTTGTATCCTAAGTACCTGGCACAGTGCCTGGCACACAGTAGGAGTTTAATAAGTGCTTGTTGGATTGAACTGAAAAAAATGTGTTCCCACTCCAGATCTGGCAGGGTTGTTATATGGCAAGTAATCTCTAACTACAGAAATGAGGGCTTCGGCTGTTGTCACCATCATCAAAGTCATCATCATCATTATTCTCACCATCGTCATCATCCTGGTTGTTAATGCCTTGGCAAGTGGCAATGTTTCCAAGCCGGTGGCCCTTTGGGGGCCCATGCCAGCTTGCTGTGGCTCAGACCATTAATGGAACAGGCAAGTTTATCCTCCCTCTCAGTTAATTACCAGCAGCCTCACTGCAGATATCAAATTTCACCAATTACCAAGTAAACAATTTAACCTGATAAAAATCAAAGGGTGGTGCCTGGAAAAGCGTGTTCATTTTTATTAATGCAGATCAGTGCACTATAGATTAGGGGTAATTGTTATAATTTCTCATATTACTGTGGATTTTGTCAGACTAATGAAATTTCAGAAACAAGAGCTTTCCCTCTGGTGCTCCGTTATTCAATCCTCACTCTGAGGCAGCCCGGACACCAGGTGTTAGGAAAGATGGTGGCAGATCTGGGTGGATTCCAAAGGTGAGACCCTGGGGAGGTGCCTAGGACCACAGGACTGTTTTCTCAAGTTGGTGAGTCAGCAAGTAGGACCATAATCTACTTCCCAAGCTTGGCATGATGGTGCCAGGCTGTGAGCTGGAAGAGGGAATGCACTAAAGTAACCTGCCTCCCAGGTGCACCAGACTTCAGAGAACACTAGGCAGTGGGGTGGTGCAGTGAATAGAGCACTGGACCTAGAGACAGCAAGACCTGAGTTCAAATCCAGCCTCAGTAACTTGCTAGCTGTGTGACCCTGAGCAAGTCACTTAATTTTTGTTTGCCTCAGTTTCCTCATCTGTAAAAGAGGGATAATGATAGAGTTGCTGTGAGGAGATGATATTTGTAAAACACTTTGCAAACTTTCCAGCGTGATAGAAATGCTGCTGCTATGATTGTGGTCATTTTGGCCCTTCTATTTGCACCAAACTTCAAAGATTAATCTCCAAGCGTTGGTCTTCAGTAGATATGGAGAACCATATGGAGAATCAGCCATCGATTGTGTCTTGTGCCATCAGGAGATTGGCAGGAACAGGGGATGTTGATACTGGAGAAGGGAAGAAGCAGAGACATGGCAGCTGCCTCCAAGTGGGCTGATCTATCATGTGGAAATGGATGGGATTTGTCCTCTCTGCCCTCTGCACGCAGAAGGAGGAGCACTTAGGGAGGCCACAGATTCAGATGTGGTGTCAGGGAAAACCTCCTAGTGACTAATTATCCAGACAGGAGATGCCTTGGGGCCAAGAGGGCTTTCCTCTACTGGAGGTCTTTAAGCTGGGTGTCCTCTGCCGGCCAAGGAAGCGCTCAGTGGCTTCTAACCAATTCAGGGCTCACCAGGAGCTCTGGCCCAGAATTTGGATTCTTGGCCAGACAGAAGCACATTGTGGTTCTCAAAGTCCTGGTCTGACCATGTTATTCCCTGGCCCAAGAAGCTTCTGTGGCTCACTAGTGTCCCTAGGATAAAGCACAAATCCCTCTGTTTGCCCATTGATATACAGTCAAATCATTTTGTATATATTGTGTATTTGCTCATCTGTGTACATGTTGTGCCTTCCTGGTAGAATGGAAGCCAGTGAAGGGCAGGGACTGGTTCATTTTTATCTCCGTCACCCAGCACAGAACTTGGTCCTAGCAGGGGCTTAATAAAGCTTGGTGACTTGAATCCGATTGAATGTGACTTGTGTCAAGAATTGCCCAGAGCCCAAGGATGGGCTCTGAGTTAACTAAAACCTGCCGCATTCTTCAGATTTGTTTCAGAGCACCTTTGACCCCAGCCACGCCTCCCTGTGCTATGTCCGGGCTCAGTGTAGCTGGAAGACATAGCCCTGATTCTACTGGCTTGGTACCCTGGAGGCAGAGAGGTACCACATCCTCCTGCCCACCCAGGCTGGTAAGAAAAAGCTCACTTGTCAGTTGGTGTCATCAATGCCTAAGGGATGCTTGCGTCTAAGACACATGGGCACACATTGTCTAAGGGCCATACAAAGTCCTGCTAGTGGAAGCAGGACCTGCTTCATGCAAGGCGAAGTCTAAACACCAGCCACTCAGTACCTTTTAGATCTCATATGCATCTCCTTCTCTGATATGCACCTCTCCTTAGGCTTGAACAAGTTATCTGGAAATAAGCACACAAATGAAACACCAATTAATGCCACCAGGGATTGAATCAGGAAGACATCGACAGAAGCGTCTCACTAGAGGGCTAGCCAGGTCCTGGTTCCTACTCATTTCTAATTCTATGTATAGTCGAACCCATTATCATGTAGATTGCTATGAATGTCTGGCCAGAAAGGCCAAAGAGGCTCACCCAGCATGATGAGGATGCCAAGGAGCCCATCGATGATGCCCTTCCACAGAACTCCTCTTAAGCGCCCCACCACAGGGTGAACTGAAAGCCCCTCCCTCAACCTCAAGTCCCACTTGGGCAGGACAAAAGTGGGGCTTGCTGCAGTGAGGGTCCACACATGGGAGAACATGAGATTCAGAGTCAAGGGAATATGGAGTTTCTGTCTGGACTCTGCTATTTTGAAGCACTTATATCCTTAGGGAAGGTTCTAGACCTGTTTCCTTCTCTGTAAAGTGAATGAGTCGGACTTTTGGTGGAGCTGGGAGTTGGTCCAACTATTCTAGAGAACTATTTGGAAAGATGTGAGGAAGGTAACTAAAGCTCATTGCCTTTGATTTAGGGGTCTTGCCAGGAGATAAACCCCCAAGAGGTCAAGGGCAGAAAGAGAGACACAAAATAGCCAAACTGTGATGGGAACTTTGGGAATAGCAAAGAATCTGAAATAAAGTAGGTCCCCATTGATTGGGGCATGAATGGCTAAAAAAGTTGAGTGTCCTATTGTAACTGCCCATTACTGCCTCATAAAACATAGCAAACATGAAGAATTCAGAGACGTATGAGAAGACTTGTATGAACTGAAGCAGAGTAAAATGATACCAAGTGATCTTAACAATGCAAATAGAAAGAATACCGAGAGGAGACAGAAATCTGGATAATTGTTAGGTGGATAGATATAGATCACAGTGATGCCCAAATCGAAACCTGAGTGCCAACAGTGGTGAAAATAGCATACTAGTAGCACCGGCCCTGGAGTCAGGAGGACATGAGTTCAAATGTGACCTCAGACACCTGACACATGTACTAGCTACGTGACCTTGGGCAAGTCACTTAACCCCAATTGCCCTGCCTTCCCCTCTGCAAGAAAAAAAAAGTAAAAAAAAATAGCATACAAGTGCCATTGGTGTATGTGTATGTGTATGTATACATACATGTATACATGTGTGTATACATATGTATATATGTGTATGTGTGTATGTGTCTGTGTATGTGTACATATGTATATGCATACAAATATGTGTACATAAATATAAATGCATGTGTATACACACAATATGCATATTATATATACACACATATTGATCTATGTATATATCTTTCGCTTTGTCCAGATCAAGTAAGAAGAAATGGTGGTCATTGCACATGGCCATTAGGACAGTTTGGAGCTCCTGGGACAGAAGATTCCTGCAGAGAATGATATTCATTCACCCAAACGGTAATCGAGACAGGCATTGCTATTCCCTCCAGAGCTCACATTAAAGTGAACCCCAAGGTAAAAGCCAACATGGAAAATTGCAATTGTGGAATTAGCATAATTCCAATTGAATAGCAAGCAGGGATCACTGGGAAAGTAAAAAGCCTGATACCCCATTTGTACTTTTGTTCTATTTTCAAGAGGGGAAAAAGTAAATATGAGCCATTTCATCATTGTGTTGTTTTGTCTTTTCAGAATCTCGGTGGCCTGCTGAGAAGCAGGCTCAGATTTGAATTCTCTGCACCCAAGCCAACTTTGCTGAGGGGCCTCTTAGCCCTTTATTAATTGCCACATAACTTGAGGAGCATGGGGGGTGGGGGCCCCTCTTTCAGCACACCCTTCCCCACACCCTGGGGGGACATGGTTCTTCAGAGGGTGTTTACCCTTTGGCAGCAGCTGAGTTTGGACTTTGCTGGGAGTCCCAGGCCCAATAGCCATGGATCTTCGGAATTCCAAGCTGCTAGAGGAAGACACAGGGGGTGTTTCCGTTTCTCCCACGGTGGTTCTGCTGTAACACCAGTTACTCTATATTCGAACATACTTTGCAAACCACAGAAAGTCACAACAGAGGGGAAAGTATGTTCCCAGGTTGAGAGATTATTTGACATTCAGAGTTATGAAAATGTTTGTTTTGGAGATCTTGAGCATGATCCCTAGAGAGAAATGATTTGCAATTAAATAACCCAATCCGATCCAATAAGTATTCATTGAGTGCCTACAACTGTGCTTGGCCATTGGGTACAGCAGACAAAATGAAAAGACCCTCCACCTTCAAAAAGCTTACATTCAATTGATAATATTGACAATTCCACTCAACTCAGCAAGCATTTTAAAAGCTCCTACTATGTGATAGACATCATGCAAAGACAAGAGTGAAGTATTGCCTGCCCTTGAGGAGCATACGTTCTGTGAATGAGTTAGCATTCCATATGGTCATTCTTTAAGGGGAGGCATATGTTCTACTCAAGGAGAATAAAGAAGGTCAAACTAGGAACTACAAAAAGTCCTCCCCAACCTTCAGTTTCCTCTTCTGGAGAGTGAGAACGTTGGCCTGGGTGATTTCTGAGGTTGCGTCCAGCTGTAGACCTATGACCTTCTGATTATCATTCTGAGATCCTTGGTCTAGACTAGGGTGTGGTGGGGAGATGATCCCATTAATACACTATAAACTTGGCCTCTATGCAAGACGGACCTGATTTTAAATCTCCATTTGGACCCTTATTAACTGAGTGACCCTGGGCAAATACTTAACCTAAGCCTCAGCTTTTTAAACTGTAAAATGGGCATTCCTATTTCACAGGAAACCTTAAAATGTCATGGATGACATAGGAGATCATCATTATCTCCTCCAATTCCTCGTTGGCCAAGGTCTTAAAGGAAAAGCCCATTTATATAAATACCCAGTTCTTATTTAGCACACTGCCTGGCACATAGTAGGCACTTAGTAAAGGCTAATTGACATTCCACAAAATTAAAAGGGATGGATGAAGGAATGCTTTCAGGGGTGAATACCAATCAATCCATCAGCAAGGATTTATTAAGCACTTCCTGCATGCTGAGCACTGGGGATGCAGAGAAAGCTAAAGTAAGTAAAGTAAAGTAAAAGTGTGTAAAGTAAACACACTTTTCAAAGGAGATTCATGTGTCCAAATGCAGTGAAAAAGAGGGAGAAGCAAGAGTGTTGCCAGGCTATACTTCCCCTTATTATTCCAGGCAGATGGAATCTCCTTGTCATAACATTAGTGGGGTAAATTACTGATTTTTGTTTTTCTGCAATATCCATTTTTTCAGCATGACCTTGGTCTGAAGCCCACTATTGCATGAAAAAAATGTAGTCCCCATCATTAATTCTACTTGGCAAAGTCCTCTCTATTTATGACTTGCTCTACAGCTCAGCCCAAGTAAACAGCCAGGAGCCAATGGCTCAGGGTACCTGTGGCTGGCCAAAGGCACGGGAGGAGAAAGACAGGACTGAGTACATTACAGCAAAATGAATGAATGTGACAAATGACAAGAAGCGATTGAGAAACAGTGCACAATGATGGATAGAACCCTGGACTTGGAGTCAGCAAGACCTAGATTCAAATCCTGCCTCAAACCTTGAGTAGCTGATGATGCCAAGCAAGTCACTTGAACCCTGTGAGTTCTAGTTTCCTTGTCCACAAAATCAGAATCATAATAATTCCAACCTTAGGGGTCAGTTCTGATGTTCAAATGAAATATAGGTGAAGTAATCTGTAAATGCCACATGTTATTATGATAACCTGAGGTTGCATTGAGGGGTGTGCAGAGACATCCAGACACCAGCGTGTGAAGGCTGGGGGAGGCCCAAACGTTCAGCCCAATGTAGTCAATGCCTAATGGGAAGAGGGATGATGGAGGTCTGGCTGCTCATCTTGTCTCCTCCTCATTGAAACCCCTAGGCCGTGTTCTAGGCTCACGTTCTCAACCCACATGCACTGGCAGGTCGAACGTCCCCAAAATACCTAATGAAGTTTTTGTTAAGGGTTTACTAGGTGGTAGGCACCAGTAAGCCATAGGGCTACAAAAACAAGGAAATGAGCAGCAAGATTCTAGAGTTAACCTATAGGGATTGGGCACGGTTTTCTATTTCTCTAGCTCACAGGCCCCCATCGGTGTACTTTGCAATTCATTATCTGTTGATATCATTTAGGAACCGTCTTTTGCTGGCACATAGTAGGTGCTTAATAAATATTGATTGATTGATTAATGTGGCAAAGGGGCAAACTCAGCTCCTGGAAATTTTTTCTTTCCCATTCATGGGAATCTCATGAAGTTCCTTTTAAGCATGGCATCGCTTTGTGCTGGACTTCTTGTAGAATTCTGAAGCTCTCTTTCCTCAAGGAATATAGATTGTCTTCAACACCATCACCAGCTGGTCTGGGGACACAACTCTCCAAGTTCACAAGGTCACCTTCTGGTCAAGGAGAAGGAGAAGACAGAGGCCTCCCACGTGATAGACTATCAAGTTCTTGACTGAAATGTTGCCTGGACTCCAACGCTGGAATCTGAATGGGCTTATTCCCCGCAAGCCTGGAAGAGTTAGCATGGCAGGATCTCCTTCACTAGTGCCAATACACCTCCTATGTGGCATTATTTCATTTCCCCCAAAGGCTCGCTACTTTCCAGCTTGATTAACTAGGTTAGTTCACACTTAGTTTAATGCTTTTTATTATTGATTTGGATAGGAGTTTTTTGCCTGGTTAAGGTAGTTACTCTAAGGAGAGTAGGATGATTAATCCAATTGACCTTTCCCTCCTCTGCCGTTATATCTTCAAGACTAAGCTCTGGTTCCATATCCTGCCAGGCCTTTCCTGATCCCCTCAGTCATTGGTTCTCTCCTCTCACCCCCAACCTACTTTGTATTTGCTCATCAGTGCACACGTTCTTCCCAGGAGAACACAAAGTATTTGAGCCAAAGGACTGTTCTGGTTTTGTCTTGGTATCTTAAGTGCCTAGTGCAGTGCTGGGTTCTTAGTAGTCATTTAATTAACACTTGTTCAGTTGAACTGAATTAGCCTCCTCTGCAACACTGGCTTGGATGACATAAAAAATCCTTCACACAACTTCCAAATGCAGATTCCACTAGATGGTCCTTTTTATGATTTGACTCCTGGGACACACCTTGGAGGATGTATGGGAAGGTGAGGGTTCTATGAAATGCTCTTACTGTAAAGCCACCAGAGTCATGGCAGCTAGAATCAGACAACCTCAATCAAATCTCAGATCTGCCATTTTCTTTCTGCATGACAGCCATGTGTCAATCGCTTTCCACTTTCTGGGCTTCTATTCCAGGGGATCATAACCTTTATGTGTGTGTCATGGGCCTCTCTGGCAGTCTCATGAAGCTATCCTCAGGATGTTTTTAAATGCATAAAGTACATAGCCTTATTAAGGAAACTAACTCTATGGAAATATAGTTATCAAAATATTAAAAAAAATAAGTGCATGAAGCCCAGATTAAGAACAGATGACCCAAAGAGGGTCAGAACCACCAGGAATAGGGGTAGAGCCAAGATGGCTACTGAAAAGCAGGGACTCACTTAAGCTCTCCCCCCAAACCCTCCGAACACCTGTAAAAAATGGCTCTGAACAAATTCTGGAGCTGCAGAACCCACAAAATATCAGAGGGAAGCAGGTCTCCAGCCCAGGACAGCCTGGATGGTCACTGGGAAGAGTCTATTGCATGGTGCTGGGAGCAGAGTGCAGCCCAGCATGGGTAGCACCAGGACCAACTAGACCAGGAATCTGGCAGAGCAAGCCTTAGGGCCATGAATCGCTGAGTTGTGGCAGTTACCAGACTTCTCAACCCACAAAGGGCAAAGACAACAGAGCAGGTTAGTGGGAAAACTGCTGGATCAGGGTGAGTGGTCTGGTCCCAGCCCTGGCGGCAGCGACAGAAGTGGTGCATCGGCAGCAGCAGCGGGAAGCTCTTGTGGTTGCTTCCAGAACTCCAGTTGAGGTTGCTTCTGGCCCCCAGCCCACCCAGTGGGGAGGAATCAAGTGGCAGAGTTGGAGTACAGGGATTGCTTTCTTGTACAGAGGCAGGGTTCTCTTGCTTTGCCCTGCTTGGATCTGGGTCACGGTCCTGGTTGACAGTTCTTGGGGGAGGAGGAGCACTTGTGTGGCACAGTTTGTGGTGACAGTGGAGTAGAAGTAGCTCTTAAAACAGCAAAGCAAGGCCCATAAATCTTGGGACAAAGTACTCTCTACTCTACAAGCAGTCATGCCCTGACAAAAAGCTCAAGGGTCAAGTAGTTGGCTGGGAACATGAACAAGCAGCAAAATGGACTCAGACACAGACTCAGACTTTAGAATCTTTTTTTGGTGACAAAGAAGATCAAAACACACAGCCAGAAAAAGTCAACAAAGTCAAAGAGTCTACATCAAAAGCCTCCAAGAAAAATATGAATTGGTCTCTGGCTGTGGAGGAGCTCAAAAAGTATTTGGAAAAGCAAGTAAGAGAAGTAGAGGAAAAATTGGGAAGAGAAATTAGAGTGATGCAAGTGAAAAACAAGTCAATGACTTGCTAAAAGAGACTCAAAAAACACTGAAAAAAATAACACCTTAAAAAATAGACTAACTCAAATGGCAAAAGAGATCCAAAAAGCCAATGAAGAGCAGAATATCTTAAAAGGCAGAGTTAGCCAAATGGAAAAGGAGGTCCAAAAGACCACTGAAGGAAATATTACCTTAAAAATTAGATTGGAGCAAGTGGGAGCTAGTAACTTTATGAGAAATCAAGATATTATAAAACAGAACCAAAGGAATGAAAAAAAATGAATGACAATGTGAAATATCTCATTGGAAAAAACAATGACCTGTATAATACAGGAGAAATAATTTAAAAATTATTGGACTACCTGAAAGCCATGATCAAAAAAAGAGCTTAGACATCATTTTTCAAGAAATTATCAAGGAGAACTGCCCTGATATTCTAGAACCAGAGGGTAAAATAGAAATTGAAAGAATCTACCAATCACCTCTTGAAAAAGATCCCAAAAAGAAAACTCCTAGGAATATTGTTGCCAAATTCCAGAGTTCATAGGTCAAGGAGAAAATACTGCAAACAGCCAGAAAGAAACAATTTGAGTATTGTGGAAACACAATCAGGATAACACAAGATCTAGCAGCTTCTACATTACGGGATTGAAGGGCTTAGAATATGATATTCCAGAGGTCAATGGGGCTAGGATTAAAACCAAGAATCACCTACCCAGAAAAAGTGAGTATCATGCTCCAAGGCAAAATATGGATTTTCAATAAAATAGAGGACTTTCAAGCTTTTTCGATGAAAAGACCAGAGCTGAATAGAAACTTTGACTTTCAAATACAAGAATCAAGAGAAGCATAAAAAGGTAAACAAGAAAGAGAAATCATAAGGGACTTACTAAAGTTGAACTGTTTTGTTTACATTCCTACATGGAAAGATGATGTGTGTAATTCATGAGACCTTTTTCAGTATTAGGGTAGTTGAAGGGAATATACATATATATAGATAGAGGGCACAGAGTGAGTTGAATATAAAGGGATGATATCTAAAAAGTAAAATAAAATTAAGGGGCAAGAGAGGGATATATATTGGGAGAAGGAGAAAGGGAGAGATAGAATGGGGTAAATTATCTCACATAAAAGTGGCAAGAAAAAGCAGTTCTGATGGAAGGGAAGAGGAGACAGGTGAGGGGGAATGAGTGAATCTTGCTCTCACTGGATTTGACTTGAGGAGGGAATAACATACACACTCAACTGAGTATCTAACCCCACAGGAAAATAGGGGGAAGGGGATAAGAAAGGTGGTATGATAGAAGGGAGGGCACATAGGGGGAGGAGGTAATCAAAAGCAAACACTTTTGAAAAGGGGCAGGGTCAAGTGAGAAAATTGAATAAAGGGGGCCAGGATAGGATGGAGGGAAATATAGTTAGTCTTTCACATGATTATTGTGGAAATGTTTTGCATAATGATACATGTGTGGCCTATGTTGAATTGCTTGCCTTCTTAGGGAGAGTGGGTGGGGAGGGAAGAGGGGAGAGAATTTGAAACTCCAAGTTCTAAAAGTGGATGCTCAAAAAAAGTTGTTTTTGCATGCAAGTGGGAAATAAGATATACAGACAATGGGGTATAGAAATCTATCTTGCCCTACAAGAAAGTAAGGGGAAAGGGGATGAAGGGGGAGTGGGGTGACAGAAGGGAGGGCTGACTGGGGAATGAGGCAATCAGAATATATGCCATCTTGGAGTGGGGGGGAGGGTAGAAATGGGGAGAAAATTTGTAACTCAAAATCTTGTGGAAATCAATGTTGAAAGCTAAAAATATTAAATAATAAAATATGAGAACTTCAAAAAAATCCACCAGGAATAAGGAAGTGATAACACCCATCCCCCACCAACCCGCCCCCCACCGTCCTCTTTCCTGGTGAGAATATATCTAGAGTGTTGTGGTCAATTCTGGGCATCTCAGTTTATAAAAGGACATTAATGAGCTGGCCTGAGCCCCGAGAAAGACAGTCAGGAAGGTGAAAGGACCTTAAGTCCTTCTATGTGAAGATCCATTGAAAGAACTGCCTGGAGAAGAGAGAATTCAAGGAGCAGAATAGGGCAGGTGGGGGATGTGAGAGTGGCCTTCAAGTCCATGAAGGACTGACAGGGTTGAGGGTTCAGAATTGTTTTGTTTGACAGGATTGGGGTCAATGACTGGAAACTAAAGGTGAAACTTAAACCTGACATCAGAAAATCCTTGCAAACACTGAGAGCCACCCTTTGGGGGAAATGTGGCTTGGTGGGTCCATTGGAGGTCTCCGAGAAGAGGCCAGATGGTCACTTGTTAAGCAGGTCCTAGTGGGCTCCGGTTAGAGAAGGTTGCTTTGGACTCTCAAACCCTCCAGGATCCCTTCTAGCTCAATCTAGAGATTCACCCCCAAAGGAAAGAAAACAGAATGCACCTTTCAAAGAAAAGCAAACATTCTTGGGGATTTTCTTTTCCTCAAAAGAAAATCCCCAAGTGCTTGTGTACTTGAAGATCACCAGGCTGTTCATTAGGAGGATTTAAAGTCCCATAAACAGCTGGTGGCCTTGTCACTCTGGTAATTCCATCATGGTTTTCAAGATTTAAATCCAGTTTTGGGGGCATTGTTTCCATTTGGTTCTTCGCAGTGGGGTCTCTCATTTGCTCTGTGTTGTCAACAGCCAAGGAGTCTATTCTGCACTAATTAGGCCTCTTGAAATTAAATAGTGCGCATCGGCCAGGCTGGGAGAGTGCCTGCCTCCGAAGGACTCATGATCAGCAAATGTTTTGCTGGGTAAACATTCTCATTTACCCCAAATCACTTGCAGCACTTGGTGAAATCCTGAGCTCTCCGATGACAATGACAAATGATAAACAAGTTGTTTGAGAAGATGAGAAGGTAAAGGGAAACTGTGCAGATGTCTGCATTTAGATGGAAATGCTGCTGCCTGCCAATTATCTTCTTGACATATGCCGAGCACTGAAGTCACAGCTACCACAACAGCAGCAGTGGGGTAGTGGTAATTCTATGCCAAGCCTGGAAGGATCTGACCTTCTCCAAAATCATTCTGTTCTATGTGGACAGAGGAGTGAAAAATAGGGAATCCAAAGGAAACAAGATCTCTCCCATGGTACTGAAGGCTGAAGCAAAGACCTGGCACTCTTGGAGAGTCTGTTTCATTTTTGTCTAGCACAGAATAGATGCTTAATAAATGCTTGGTGTATTTTGTCAGCCAGGAGAGACGAACCTTCTTGTGTCCATGGCTATCCACAGGATAGGACCACAGTGGTATCTCTGGTTCAGATTTGAGAACGTTTCTGACCTAGAGCTGGAAGGGATGTCAGAGGTCATCTAGATTGACTGATCATTTCTCAGATGTTTAAGGTCATACAGCTAGTGATGACTGAAAGAGTAATAAACTCAAGACTTTTGAACACAAATCTGCCCTCCTCATCCTTTTCAATTGTACTACGAACTTAGCTAAGTAAATAATAATAACGTTGATGATATTAATCGATTGTGTTTACCGAAGCGGTGTACAAAGATTATTTCATTTGATCTCCCTCAATATCTCTAGCAAGTACAATTATTATACTCATGTTACAGATGAAGAAACTGAGGCTCAGAGTCATTAGGTATCCAGGGTCACACAGATCATAGTCTGAGTTAGAATTTGAACTTAGGTTTCTTCTGACCCCAAGTTGAACAGCTTTTCAAACATAGCTCTCTTCCTCCAAGTGTTCATTGGACTGAACTGAGAAAGTAACACACAGGAGGCTGGATGGGGGCATGAGGAGGGGGGAAGGGAAGTGATAAAGTGATAAAGTGATAAAGCAGAAGTGACCAAGGTCTGTGCCAAATGAATGGTATGATCAGAAGCCTGGGGATTCCTCTAGAGACGGGAGCAGTACAGTATGCTAAAAACAACAATAATCAATGCTGATTACCCAACAAAATGGGAACCAGAGATTGAAAACAATTAGCATCTACCATATATGTAGAAAGGTATCATCAGGCAGCTAGGGTTATAGACCAGACCCCAAACACACGACAAAGCAAATCGTTCCAAAAATGTGACAAAAACCTGGACTGAAGGTGCATGTTCCAAACCATCCTGCAGAATTCAGTGAATGTGCTGGGCCTAGAGCATCCTCTCAGACAGACCCATTAGCCCAACTCTCCAGGATTGGAATTGATGTTATCATACCTTCTACTCATAAAAGCCCAAGATGCATGAGATGAAAAGCGTTCAAAATAAAGAGGGATAGCTGAAAAAATCAAAATCACATGGGAAGAGGAGAGGCACGTGTCATCCTCAGGGGAGCAGACCAAGAATGCTTTGAGTGAGCCCAGAGGGGATGATCTTAATCCAATTAGTCTTACTCAATTATAAAAAAGTAATCTTATCCACCTGTGTAGGCTGCAGAGTATTCAATAGAAAAGATTAAGAATAAGATAGTCGCTCATCCCGGGACCTTCCCTGTTTGATCTCCCTCAGAAGAGACAAGAAGTGTGAGACCACAGTGACAATGGTGATGATGACGATGGTGATGGTGATGGTGACGATGGTGATGATGACGATGATGGTGATGATGATGATGATGATGGTGATGATGATGACAATGATAATGATGATATGATGATGATGACGATGATGATGACAACAGTGATGATGATGATGACAACGGTGATGATGATGATGATGGTGATAACAACATACACATAGATCTTCAAGCACCTTACACACATTGTTTTATTCCATTCTCACAGCAGTCCTTTGGGGACAGTCATGCAAATGTTATCCACAATTTACAGATGAAGAAATTGGGATTCAGAGATATTACATGGGTTGTTAAAGGTAACTCAGCTAATAACTGGCCTCCCCTGGCCTCAGGCATTCTTACTCAAAATAAACTGGTATTTTCATTAAATTGCAGTGACCTCCCTAATCACTCCTTATTCTCCATTGTTAAAGGTTACATTTAGGCCTTGCTTGCTTCCTTCACACACCCTCAAAAGAGCCAGAAATGTGTCACACAAAGTAATAAAAATGGCAATAAGAACATGAAAAAAATCCTACAGTCTTATTTCTAACAGAAATTTTTTTAAAAGCAGAAGACTATGGTCCTGCCCAACAGAATGTTTGATAAATTCAAAGACCTCAGTTACTAGGGGACGGACTTTGACAAAAATGGCTGGGAAAATTGGATAGGAGAGTGATGGAAATTAGATTTAGATCAGTACATCACACTAAATACTAAGACAAGCTTCAAATAAATATGTCCTGGATATAAAATGTCGCATCATGAACAAATAAAGAGAATCAAGGGATGAACTACTTTTCAGATCTATAGGATGGGGAATAGTTTTGCTTGAAAAGCAAAAGAGGAAATTATACAAAAGAAAGTGGGCAGTTTTAATTATACACGATCAAGAAAGATTTTGGACAAAACAATCTTACTGGAATTAGAAGGGAAATGGGTGACTGGGGGAAAATCTTTGTGGCAAGTTTCTCTAAAAAGTAGTAGTAGTCATAGTTGTTGGAATACCCAGCATTCATATAGCACTTTAAGGTTTCGAAAGTGCTTTATAAACAGTACCTCACTTTGTCCTCTCAGTAGCCCTTGGAGGTAGGTGGCATTAGTGTCCTCACTTTACAGATGAGGAAAGTGAAGCTTACAGCAGTTAAGTGACTTTACCAGAGTCATACAACTAATTTGAACTAAAGTCTTCTGAACTAAAGAGGCTCAATGAATCCAATGAGCCATCTAGCTGCTCCTATAATTCACACACACACACGCACACAATAAAATGCTCCTAAGATACACACACACACCCCTATGTGTGTGTATCTCTACATATTTATACATTCACATATACATACAGATGATAATGTTTTCCTAAGATTATATCTATATATCTATATATGTATGTATGTATGTATGTATACGCATCGAGGTAGGTAGATAGATGAATAGATAGTGTCAGTAGATAGAAGTGTATGTATGTCTATATGTATAAACACATACACACATATACATATACATGGAATTATTCAGATTTCAAAGTCTGAGGGCCAATGCATGAATGGTACAAAGATGTGAGAAGGCAGTTTTCAGGGAAAGACATTCAGGTTATCCACTGTCATATAAAAAAACAACAACCTCTTGATAACTAATAGTTAGAGAAAGGCAAATAAAGAAACTTTGAAGTTTCATATCAGATTCATCAGATTGGCAAAGACGACCAAAGAGGTAAGTGACAAATGCGGGAGGGGCTGGGGAAAAACAGGTACATTGACGCCCTGTTGGTGAAGCTATTTCTTGGTCCAGACATTCTGGAAAACAATTTGGAACCATTCCCAAAGTCATTAAACAGCATATCCTTTGTTCCAGCAATATCTCTACCAGGTCTATATCCCAAAGAGATAAAAGAAAAAGGAAAAAGAATGTACACAAATATTTACAGCAACTCTTTTCCTTTTTTGGGTTGCCCCAAATAGGCAATTAAAGGAGTGTCCTTCTATTGGGAAATAACTAAACACATTATGGGATATGAATAGAATGCTATGTTGTGCCATAAGAAATGGCAAAATGGTTACTTTCAGAAGAAAGTGGAAAGACCTCTGAAGTGATGCAGCATCGAGTGAAGAGAAGTAGAGTAACAGTTTACACGATGATGACAACGTTATAGAGAAAGGCAACATTAAAAGACTTTGGCCTTTAATAGTGTACTGATAAACTATGATTCCAGGAGGCTGAAGATGAAAGAGAATACAATAATAGGAAATTCAAGGAATTTGGGCTAGGGCCTGGAAATGAGGAAGCAGGAAGAGCCTGGGAGAAGACTCATTAAATTAGTGTAAACAAAACAAATCGCAGGCACTAAGTACTGTCTTAAAAGATCAGAAAAAAATCAATACAAAGGAATTAAATGGAGGAAAACAGAAACTTCACAATTATAACCTTAAATGTGAATGAATTAAGCTCCTTAATGAAACAAAAGAGAATGGCCAAATGAACCAAAACTCCCAACAATTTTTTCACACAAAAAACAATCACATTTAAGACATAAAGAAACAGTGAAAATGCTTTGGGAAGAGAAAATTTATTACGTTTCATGAGCTTACCCCAGAGCAGCATTTACAAGTATGATTTCAGTTAAAGTCATAATAAAAATTGATGATATTAAGAGACATAAACAGGAAAACTACATCATGCATAAAGGTACCATAGACAATGAACCTATCATCACTAAATTATACATCTGCCAAGTGATAGAGTATTCAATGTCTTAAAGGAAAAGCCAAATGAACTGCTAAAAGACATTGATAATAACATGCTAATTGTAGAAAACTTTAATATTTCTCTTTCAAAACTGTCTAAATCTAAAAGAAAAACAAACAAGAAGGAAAATATAGAACTGAACAGACTGTTAGAAAAATTGGATTTGAAAGACCAAGGGGAACTTCTAAATGGGAATAATAAATAATATTCATGTTTCTCAGAATCACTGGCACCTTAACAAGAATTACGATGTGTCATAATGATCAATGTTATAAAAAAATAATGTGGGAAAATAACTAAAAGAAAAAAGCACAAAGAGTAAAGCCATTTGTAGGAACCATGACACAATAAGGACAGTAAAGGAAATGTGAGCAAGAAATATAGACCTAAGTGAAGGCTAAGGATCACATCCTGAATAATTGACAAGCTGAAAACAAAATTAGAGAACAATAAATATAAATATGCAGTTAAAGTAAACTTCAGGGGAAAATATATGCCAGAAAACAGATATTAAAATAGAGAAAAGAGTTAAATTGAGCAAGCTATTTAAAAAAAAAACTAGAGACCCATCAAACATTCTAAAAATCAGCACAAAAGAAATCTTAGAATTAAGAGAAATGGACACAATAAAAAACTTTAGATCTGATGAATAAAATAACTATTTTCTGAAAAGGTTAACAAAACCAACAAAGCATTTGTTAATTGGACAACAGGGAGGGTGATTAAATTAGCAAAATAAAAATAAGATAAATGCATAGCAAATAGCCAGCAAATCTGGATAAATATTTAAAAATTTATACATAACTAGAGAAATATTCATTTGTGAAAAAGTCATTTTGTTTGACTAAAGGGTGCTCTGTGTCCCAAGAAAGGGTTGAATAAAGAGAAGAAAAATTTGTCGGTGATCTGAAGGGCTTTGAACTTGGGGAGGAAAACATGGGATAACTTCCAGAATGGTTGAAAGAAAATCCCTCGATCTGAAGGAGGAAAATCATGGAGAAATAAAGAGCTAAAGAGAAGAGGTGCTCGAGGAGAAGGAAAAATTAAGACAATGTAAGATAAATTGGTGATATAAAATAAAAGATTGGTAATAATAATATTTATAATAATAACATTATATAGTACCTACTATGTGCTAGGCACTGTGCTAAGCACTTTACAATTATTATT
This sequence comes from Trichosurus vulpecula, assembly GCF_011100635.1. NCBI lineage: Eukaryota > Metazoa > Chordata > Mammalia > Diprotodontia > Phalangeridae > Trichosurus > Trichosurus vulpecula. Next base: position 9,589,047 of record NC_050580.1, on the reverse strand, counting down.
TCATCTAATATCACAACGACTCAGGGAGGTAGGCACTATTATTATCCCCATTTTACAGACGAGCAAATTGAAGTAAATAGGGGTTAAGTGATTTGCCCGGGGTCATACAGCTAGTAAATGTCTGAGGCTGGGTTTGAACTCTTGCCTTCCTGACTCCAGACTCAGCACTCTAGGTGCTCTGGCACCACCTAGTGGCAGGGAAAGAAGGTGAGTATTTCTGCCAAACTATTAATGCAATCTTTGCATTAATGAAAGGGATGAGAGAATGGTTCCTACATTGCAGGTTATCAGGGAACATGAAGTAAGCTATTTGGACTCGATGAGTGTACAATCCTCAACTCATTCCAAGGAAAGAGAGGCAGAAGACTCTGAGCTTGAATCTGGAAGCCAAATGGAACCTATGGAGGAACATAATCCTGACAAAGACCCTGGTCTCTCCTTCCAGCAAGACACACAGAATAGAAAGCTATGGAAGAGAAAGCTATTGGTGAATATATTAAGAGACTTCCAGGCATCTTGAAATCCAAGCTGAATGGGAAGAATACCTTTAAAATAAGGAATGCTTATGCAGTCCCTATCTTAACGTTTGTTTTTGGAAATACAAAATGAACTATGACAGATTTGGAAAGTTGTGCTAACTAGAACGTCTACAGTATTAATGAAACACAGAACCCATCACTTGAAGAAAATTATGGAAAGATTAACCTTTCATCATTGAGAAGGAGGAAGAGGATCAACATACATGCTCTACATGCTCAGAGAATAGGATGCTGTTGGTATAAAGTGATCTAACTTCACCGAGGCACAGGAAAGGCTGATCACAGGTACACGCCACAAGATTTGTCAACTATAACTGAAAGCAACATACTTCCAGATGGAGTCTATTCAAGAGTAGAATCCAAAGACCCTTCTCAGGACAAACTCAGCCAAAATGTATCAACAACAAAGCACAGAACATATGGTGGAATTATAGTGAATTTGTTTGTTGAAATGGAAGGGTTTTATGGGGCTAATTGGGGATCAGGTCATCACTGCCAGAAATGATGGAAGGGTACCCTCCTAGGTTAAGCTCATCCCCCCAGTCTCATCACCATTCTGTTGTCTCAAGCTTGATTAACCCCTCCTCCTTCTCTATCCTCTGTTTAGAGGGCTGGAAAGTAGAGCATCAAGCTCCTCTCAATGCCTTCCTTTATAGGAGGCAGAAACTGGTCTTTTTTGGCTCACTCCACTCTGCATCTGCTACTCGCCTGGTTTCAACTCAATGGAACAAGATGTCTCCCCCTATTCCTTCTGGCCTCCTTTTGTGCTTTGTCTCCCTCCATTAGAATATAAGCTCCTTGAGGGCAGGGACTGTCTTTATTAATTGTATCCAAAGTTCTTAGCACAGTACCTGGTACACACTAGGTGTTTAATAAATGTCTATTGGATTGCATGGGTTATTCAATTTTTTAAAAAGAGCTGTCTTTTTAAAGATGTAGACTTTAGTGGCTGATGCAGATTATGTAACGAAACAGCAGAAACTAGGAATTACAACATTGCACGATGTAAACATTTAATACCTACTGAATACCTAACAAGATATGACCTGTTAGTAAGAATCACACATTAGAAACTCACTATCTTTCATGGAGTGACAACCAAGTCCTCATTCTACAGACCTTAAAATATCCTTGAGAACTCAATGGATAAACTATACTGTTATGGGACCATTACTACACCCCAAATTGCTGGCCCACAATCACTTTTATATAATGCAGTCCATAAAAGAACTTCAAGTAGAATATTGATCATTAAAAACTTTAAAATAACGACTCAACAGGAAAAGAAATTCCGACAGTCTGATATGCTCCCAAAGCTTTGGGAGAACAGATTCTCATGGTAGGTTTCCATGGACTAAAATTCAGTAGGAAAAGTTATTCCAGAGGCCATAGAACCCCCTGAGAATAAAACTCTGAAGACACAAAGAGAAATCATTCCAACGAGGAGGATAAAAAGGGAGCATCTGGCTTCTCCGCGTGGAATGGAATAGAGGAAGCGGTGCTGGCTTTATCGTACATTGCCACAAGAACCATCATTTTATTGGATGCAGGGTCATCCCACCTTGTAGGGTTTGTGATGAACCTAAGTAAACAGACCGTCACAGAGATAATTGGAGTTGTGTTGCAGAGAGTAACTAAGTAAACATACACCTTGATTCTCAGTGACTTCAACGCAATAGTGGTCGCAGGGGAGAACAGTGAAAAATATGTTGGAAAATGTAGTTTGACAGGCTAGAACATTGGGCAGAATCTAATAAGATACAAATTAATCAGGATAAATGCGAAGGCCGAGAATTTCAGAGTCAGGCGGTACCTCAGTGGCCACATCACAGAACCCATTCCTGAGCTCCTCCCTTACGAGGAAGCCAGCCCACCCTGCTTTGGGGTAACCAATTGTTGGAAACATTTTCATAAGATCAAACCTGCATTTGCCACAATGACCCTTGGCCCGCCTGATGTGAAATAAAAGTAGCTCCATCCATTTCCCTTCACATATATCAGGTCATCTTAGGGCCACATTGAAATAAAATAGTTATTCGAGGGCCACACCCAGGTAAAAAAATACAGTACACTAATAGAAAGTGGGGGAATGCGCATCATCAGTGCAACAGTTGAAGGTGTGAAGTACGAAAGCAAACACAGAACAACAAAGTGACAACACAACAGTATAAAGGTAGGTGCATACTGACTAGTCTGCATCGTACAGATGGAACGCATCCCACAGATCAATTGAAAATTCTGTGTGATATGTTCCATCCATAATACTGATGAAAAACACCAAAGAAAATTAACATCAACAAGATTATTTATTAGTGATGGGATTAAAAAAATCTAATATTCATTCCATGCAAATTATTATTTTATTTTTTCTCTTGTGAAAATTAAAACCCACAGGCAGGCTGCATAAAAATCATACTGTGGGCCTGTTTCAACAATCCAGCTACCAGCTGTTGTGGGGGTAAAAAACCAATAACAAGAATGCTACCAGCATAGGTTCTTTTGATCTGCTTTACTAAGGAAAGCAATGTTAAGGGGTTAGCAAGTTTACTTTAATCCAGCATACAAATATCATTCACTTAGTTTGGGGGGAAAAGCCAGCACCCTGAACTTCAGAGCAAATACAAACAAATTACAAACAGACCAAATACAATTCATAGTTACCAAGAAAACCAAGTCTGGATATCCAGGAAAGCTAGAGAGCTCTTAACTACAGCTGACTGGAGTCTCCACATCAGAGCGCCACCAAGAGTGAGAGCCCTGAGCAAATAGCTCTGTCTTCTCTTCTTATACCATTTCAGATGTCATTAACCGTCATCTGAATGACCAGAATTTAGGCTACTATGATTGGCTCTGGAGTTAGCACCTCCCCTTAGGACCCTGGGAACTTCACACCCCTATAGGCTTAGCACCTAGTAATTAGTGGTTTGGGGCAAACTTAGGAGCAAAGATCTAATCAGGTCTCCCTTAGTTAGCCCCACCTGGGGCCCCACCGTAGTTACCAATTCACACCCACATGGGTTTAGCACCTAATAGGGGTTTGGGCCTGGAGCTTAGCACCTAGTAAGACTCAATGAAATACATTGAATTAATTAAAGGAAACAAAAGCCAAACTCTTCAAGGATCCCCTAATACACAGCTGCATGCGGCCCACAGGCCATATTTTGGACAGCCCTGACATACATCAAGATAGTTCCAAACTCTCCCTACACCCACCAATGATATATTGGACAACAAGATGGCTCTGAGATTGTGTGGTTCTGAAATTCTCTTTACTTAACTTTGACCATAAAAATATAGACACCAACTAAGAGTTTTGCTTATTTCTCAGAAGTCTTATGTGGGCATATTATAAGAGTCAGAAGGCCCTGGACCTGATCAGTACTGAATGGTATCACACAAAATGAAATGAACTCCGTCTTAACAGATGGGAAGTGGCCAGGTACCAAAATGCCATTTCAGACTCAGCTACCTGTGTGGACATAGAATGGCAACTGGCTAGAGTGACAGACAAAATCAATGCCAAAAAAGAAGGATGAAGGTGTAAAAAAAATCACTGAGCCCAATTACAACAGCTCCAGATCAAGCCAATTAAACAAGCTCTTGACTGAAAAATGGGAAATGGATATAAGCAAAGATGTTGACTGCTACAATCATGATTTTTTAGATATAACCATCAGAGTTTGGGGAATTTCTAGCAAGGAAACTCCATTCACTGTTGTACAATAGCAAGGCTTGAACCTAAATAGTTCTGACTCCAAAACCAGACTGATCTTCTACCCTCTACAACAGGCTGCCTTTCCCTAGAGACAACTGATCAATTTAAAATACTTAGCATAACCAGGAGACCCAAGGAGCCCAGAAACTATCTTCACTAATGATACTCAAACTCCTTGTCAAATGGAGAAGCCAAGAGTATCACTGTTTTAGAGAGTTCATTTGCAAAATATTAAGGAGGAGGAAGAAAGATTAGAAGTAATAATGCCTCATTAAAAAGTGAAAAGTAATGGACAGGGAAATGAACCTGTGGAAAATGTTGGATGGAATTGAGCCAATTCAAATCAGCACCAAAGAACTTATTGTTGACACTATAGATAAAGACAACACAAACAGTGAGATAGAACCATTCTGCTGGAATTCCTATAGCAATCTATTCTCATCCTTGAAGCATATCGTTGTACGGGTATCTAAAAATAGTAACTAAGCAACCCAGTATGCAATGCACTATGTAGATTGTCTGGAAAATTCCAAATTATTGAATGCATAGAGGAGAAACACACTGGAGAAAATGTGTGGGTGGATTATGATATGTACTGGTGAAGGACCATTCAGATCAGTGCAATCACGGATTCAATAACATTTCCAAGTATCCCTGGCACCTAACACAAAGTTATTTGTATAAGGGCTTGATGATGATAATAATAATAATAATAATAATAATAATAATAATAATAATAATATACACACACACGTGTACATATATGTATATGAAATTGAATTGAATTGTGCTAATTATTTATGTCATGGGGGAGGGGTTATAGTCACTGATGTTCTTCACCAATGCTTTTCCCTATATAAAATCCCCCCAAATCATTTATGGACGACATTGGATGCCTTGAAACAACCCCTGGAACACCACTAAAAGCATCCCCAGCAAGTCAAGAACATCTATAAGGGGAATGGAGGAGAACAGAGTGGCTAAGAGGATGGAGCAGCCATTGCCCAGACTGATGTTGAGCTGGACAGAGAGCCTATTGCACCTGTCCATCAATGCACTGCAGACATATACTGCGCACACATGGACAATGGGCTGGGCCTAGGCAGGAGCAATCTGGACTGGATTATATTGGAGAAACTACAGAGGGCTTTCATGGATGTGAAGAAGCTCCCCGTCATCAAAGCCCATTTCTTTAACACTAATCATCTTCACAGGGAGGGCTATGGACCAGGAACGCACACTTTCAGGTGACCCAAAGGGCAGTGGAATGAAGCATGATGAGTGTAAGCAAATCGTGGCCAATAACCAAGGATGCCTTGCAGGAAAGGTATTGATGATGAAGACACTCCAGAGGAGGCCAACCGAGATGGTGAAGGGATTTGAATCTAGGTTCTATGAAGACTGATGAAAGGGACCAAGCATGTTGGGTTTGGAAAATAATCACTTGAGGTTATGATGGTTGTCTTCAAGCACTTGGAGATCTGTTAAGTAAGGAGAATTAGCTATGTTCTATTTGGCTCCAGAAGGCAGAATGAGTGCTAGTGGGCGGTGGGGAACCTATATAGGCACATGTAGCCTTGATGTCAGCAAAAACTTCAGAGCCACTGAAGCTCTCCAGAAGAGGAAGTGGTAAGGTAGAGTCAAGATGGCAGAGTGACAGCATTTTTGCCTAGCTAATCCAATGGACCTCCTCCTAGAAAATGGTCTAGACCAAATTCTGATCAAAAAAACTCAGAAAAAGTCACAGTGAGTTACTTTTCCAGGCTAGAGCAGTTCAGGGGGAGGGGGGGGGACAGAGAGAGAGAGAGACAGAGAGAGAGAGAGACAGAGACAGAGAGGGAGAGACAGAGAGGGAGGGAAAGACAGAGGAGTAAGGAGGGAGGGAGAAGGAGAGAGGGAGAGAAGAGAGGAGAGAAGGGGAGAGGAGAGGAGAGGAGAGGAGAGGAGAGGAGAGGAGAGGAGAGGAGAGGAGAGGAGAGGAGAGGAGAGGAGAGGAGAGGAGAGGAGAGGAGAGGGGAGGAGAGGAGAGGGAAAGGGAGGGGAGGAGAGGAGAGGGGAGGAGAGGAGAGGGAAAGGGAGGGGAGGAGAGGAGAGGGGAGGGGACACTGAGATTAGAGCTAGCCAGGAGCACAGTATAAAGCCTAGCATCCAGGGATGGTAAGGGGACTGAGATTGAACCTCAGTGCAGGAGGCACCAGAGGAGAAATAATTCCCAGGGGACTGCTGAGCCAGTTCTGGGAGCAGAATAAATGCTACCTGACAGTTGTCACTCATTATCCAGTCCTGGGTCTTGGGGCAAAGAGTGGTCACGAGTGAAAGAGGACCTAGCTGGATACACAGTGAGGAATGAGGAGTCCATCAAATCTCTTCTATAACATAAATAAGAGCCTTGATGCCTAAACTAGAGAGAGTCAAACCAGAGAAAGAGCACTATAGACCAATTTCCCTAATGAATATTCAGGCAAAAAATGTAAATAAAACACTAGTTAAGGAGATTACAATAATATACCACAAATGTCATATACCATGACTAGGCTGGCTTTATTCCAGGAATTGGTTCAATATTAAGAAAACTATAAGCATAACTGACCGCATCAATAACAAAAACAGCAAAAAATCATATGATTAATTCAATAGATGCAGAAAATGCTTTTGACAAAACACAACACCCATTTCTGTTAAAAACAGTAGCGCTGGGGCAGCTGGGTGGCGCAGTGAGTAAAGCACCAGCCCTGGAGTCAGGACGACCTGAGTTCAAATTCGGCCTCAGACACTTGACACACTTACTAGCTGTGTGACCTTAGGCAAGTCATTTAACTCCAATTGCCCTGCCTTCCCCCTGCCAAAAAAAAAAAAAAAAAAGAAATGCTAGCTATAGAAATAAGACAAGAAAAAGAAATTGGAGGAATGGTCAATGAGGAAACAAAACTATCACTTTTTGCAGATGACATGGTGATACAGTTAGAGAACCCTAGACAAGCCACTAAAAAACCAGTCAAAACAAGTAGCAACTTTAGCAAAGTTTCAGGATATAGAATAAAACCACATAAATCATCAGCATTTTTATATATTGCCAACAAAACCCAGCAGGAAGATATAAAAGAACAATTACCTTTAGAATAAATGCAGGCAACATAAAATACTTGGGAGCCTACCTGCCAAGACACACACGGGAACCGTCCGAACACAGAATCAAAACATTTCACACAAATAAAGACAGATTTAAATAACTGGGGAAACGTTAATTACTTGTGAGTAGGCTGAGGCAATATTTTTAAAATTACAACTCTGCCTAATTTAACTTACTTATTCAGTTCTATACCAATCAAACTACCAAATAATTACCTTGTCGAATAGAAAAAAATTATAAAATTCATCTGGAGGAATAAAAGGTCAAGAGAATCAAGGGAATCAATGAAAAAAATGGAAAGGAAAGGGGGCCTAGAAATACCAGACACCAGACTCTACTACAAAGCTAAGTGTCAGAACAGCTTGGTACTGTGTCATACATAGAGAGGTTGATCAGGGTCGTATATTAGGCACATAACACATAGAAACAAATGAGCACAGTAACAGACTATTTGATAAATCAAAAGACTTTAACTTTGGAGGCAAAAATGAACCATTTAATAAAAACTGTTGGGAAAACTGGAAAGTAGTTTGGCAGAAACTAGACATAGCCCAACCTTTCATATTGTATACCAAGGTAAGCTCAAAATGGGTACATGATTTAGACATTAAGGGTGATATCATAAGCAAATTAATGGAGCAAGGAAGAAATTATCTGTCAGTTCAGTGGATAAAGAAAGAGTTCATGGCCAAACAAGAGATAGGTTCACAAGAGGTAAAATGAATAATTTTGATTATATAAAATTTAAAAGATTTTGCATAGGCAAAATAAATACAGCTAAAATTAGAAAGAAATCAGGAAACTGGGAAAATCTTTGCAGCAGGATCCTCTAATAAAGGTTTCATTTAGCAAATATACAGGAACTGAACCAAATTTATAAGAATAAGAGCCATTCTCCAAATGATAAATGATTAAGGGATATGAATAAACAGTTTTCAGAAGATGAAATCAAAGTTATTAATAGCTGTATAAAAATTTTTAAATCACAAATAATTGGGAAATTTCAAACAAAACAACTCTAAGGTACCACCTTATACCCATCAGATTGGCTAAGATGACAAAAAATGAAAGTGACAAACACTGGACGGGATGTGGGAAAATGGATGCACTAATGCACTGTTAGTGGAACTGTGACCTGGTCCGATTCTGGAAAACAATTTGGAACCGTGCCCCTATTAGCGCCATACCCCAAAGAGATTTTTTAAAAAAAAAAGAGAGAGGGAGGAAAAGGATCCATAGGTGCAAAAATATTTATAGCAGCTCTTTTTTGTGGTGGCAAAGAACTGGAAATTGAGAGGATGCCCATTAATTGGGGAATGGCTGAGCAAACTGTGGTATATGGATGTGATGGAGTACTATTGTACTATAAGAAATGATGAAGGGGATAGTGTTAGAAAAACCTGGGAAGACTTGTATGAACTGATACAGAGTGAAATGTGCAGGACAGTTTATATAAAAAATATCAATATTATAAAGATAACTGGGAAAAACTTAAGAACTAATTAACACCATGACTAACCATGATTCCAAAGGACTCACAATGAAAAATGCTATTCACATCCAAAGAGTGAACTGATGGATTCGAGTACAGATTAAGGCATATTTTCTTCTTTCCCTCCCTCCCTTCCTTCCTCCCTCCCTTCCTTCCTTCCTTCCTCCCTTCCTTCTTTCCTTCCTTCTTTTCTTCCTTCTTTTGTTCTCTCCCTTCCTCCCTCCCTCCTTCCTTCCCTCCTTCCTTCCTTCCTTCCTTCCTTCCTTCCTTCCTTCCTTCCTTCCTTCTTTTTTCTTTCTTGGACATAACTAATAAGGAAATTTGTTTTGTATGACTATTTACATTTATAATGGATTTTCTTCTTCTTGCTTTCTCAATGAATTGGGGGGGGTCAGATGGAATTTGGAACTGAAAAAAGGAAAAAAAGTCTCTTGGGTATAAAAAACCAAAAACTTAAAGTGGCCTGGGATGCCTTGGGATATAGTGATTCTCTATACTTGTCTGATTTGGCATTCTTCAGAAAGAGGCTGGAAGGCCACTTTTCAGATCAGGTGTAGAGTGGATCCAGGCCTGGGATGGACAAGATGGTTTTTGATTGCGACTGAATTTCCTTCCATCTCTGAGATTTTCTGCTTCTGTGACTCGGTATGTAGATGGTGATATAAAACACATGACTATGCACATGTATGACTGGAAAAAGAGGTAAAGCTAATCAGTAGCAAGATGGAGGGATAATAGAGGAGTCTGAGTGATGCCCTACTGGATATTAAAGACTCTAGGGTATGCTCTTTGGAACATCCATGGGAGAACATGGACAAGAATTGCACAGAAAGAAAAAACACGGAACTCCTACAACTCGTACTGGTGAAGGAGCGCCCGCATTGAGGAAAATTAAATCCCTCAAAGTATGAAAGTTAGGCATTAGAACATCCCAAAAATGACAGGTGACTGGCTATGTACAGCTACACAGAGTGAGCTCACTCTTCTCATGAAAGATTCTGATTCACCGAGGAGGCTAAAATGTACATTGTCACCCTCAGTGCTAATAAATATTAATGACAGTGTCCTCATGTAAGATAAGAAAGAAGCAAAGAAATTCAATCAGGGATGCGTCATATGAAAATCCCTAGGGCTGCGTTTGAAAGGAATAAAACTTGAATCTTGTTAGAGCTTATGGTAAAATGGAAATCTTCTCAAAACTCTTAAAATCTAATGACCTAAATTCTTAGAGGTCTCAGTATGCAGCTGTAAGACTTATACATCTAGAGAACTGTGTTGTTCTGGGTGCCACATTTTAGGAAGAGCTAGAGGGAGTCCTGAGCTGGGCAGCTGAACCTTTCCCCCTATGAGTCACAAGTGCCAATGTGAGGAGATGTCCTGGGAGGTGCTGGCTGCCCTATTCTCCCCTTCCTCTTAAAGAAGCATCAGAATGTGTGTGTATATGTGTGTGTGTGTGTGTGTGTGTTGCATAATCAGAGCCATCTGTCCCAAAGGGAGATGGAAATACATGTGGAAAGAAAGTGGGGGTGCCTCTCTGAACCCCAAACAAGATGGTGCTGATAAGAGTGGGAGATACAGCCTAGGAACTGGGGGAGCAGAAGAGATAAGACAGATACACAGTAAGGGCACCAGGAGAGGAAAACAGAAATCCATGGGATCATCCAGAAAAGAGAGTGATTAAAGAAACTCTTTGTGAGGAAGGTGGAACTATAGGATCTGAGTGTCAAACAGTGAAGGGGTTTAAAAGAGGAAGCATATTTTGGTCTCAGAGGTGAGAAAGAATTGTAGTGCTGTTACCTGGGGTTCCAGTGTCCCTGCACTATCAACAAACTGTTAGAGAGCTAAAACCTAGGACCAGCTGCTAGAGGACAGCTGAGTAGCATGGAGCAGCAGTCATAATAAAACTCACAGAAGAGCAGTGTGGCACAGGGTCTGGATCGCTGAAGCCCCACCTAGGACAGCACTGCAACTTCTGGAGGGATGGTTGTGTATTAAAAGACAAAGTCTCTTGACTGTGAACTTATATGTAAATAATTTCTTTGTCCTTCACTGTAAAACAGAACTGTTCTATGTCCTGAAGCCTTGTGAACCTGGACACTTATAAGGGGAATTCATGGTCACCTCTGGTAGTGGACAAAATACAGAATTTCACATGATACAGAATTTACACCTAAGTTATGTGAGCAAAATCTTTTATAAACTGAGAGGAGAAGGAAAAGTTAGTGGATGCTGGGGAGAAAGTTGCATTTGAGCTGGGACATGAAAGGAAGGAAGGCTTAGAGCAGATGAACACACTATATGTTCTCCTAAAGAGGGAGATTCTCTGCTTTGGCAATCATGACTTTTCACCAGTAAAAGATGACATAATGCCAATGAGGAGCTTACCGTCAGATAGTGTGATTGAAGCACAAATTAATGACTCATAGGAGGGTCAAAATAGCAATCTTAGTAGAAAAAATCTCCCTGAGACACACTTGCCCTTAAAACCAGCAAGATAAGCTGATAAATTGTTACCAAGTCCCAGGTGCCAGGTGCCCTGAGCATGAGAATACTCAATGGGTATTTCAAGAGGCACCATCCCTTGTTTGTAGGGCTCCTGGTGCTGCCTCATTTATTAGCTCACTGTTCCGTTGGTTCTTCCTTTGCCTCAGTTATGCCTTTTGGTGTATTTGCATGGATGAAGCCATCCTCTCCTCATCTCCCTGTCTTTGTTATTTCCCCTGGTTCTTTCAGACTGTGACATCTGCTCAGCACATTCCAGGGCAAACATGACTGGACTTTCTTTTTTTAGGCTTGTTCTTTTTCCATGCGCCAACACTGGGGCATCATAACAGATGTCAAAAAGAATGTACCCCACTGCTGGAAAGGGAGGCAGGTCTCTGAGCTGTTCCAGCAAGGCATGTCCTGCCATAGACTGTAAAATCTTCAGGAAGGACCCATGATTGGGGAGTATCCCCTGGAGACCTGTCTTCAGATCTCTCCATGTCTCTGTCAGCCCAAAGAGACGTCCCTTCAGGGTTCATATCTCTTTTGACAATCCAAGAAGCCTAGGAAAGAGAGTGGCAGTTTGGGAAGCTAGCTTGGTTTCCAATATAATATTTCAATTGCTAGATTCTGAGACCAGCACACAGACACACATCCTAAATATAAAAAAGGAACAGAAGAAGTCGGGAAGACATCTTTACAGGAAATGACACCCCAGATCCATTAAGGAAAGCTAGTTCTTGAGGGAAGATACACAAATTATCAATAACCATTTGAAAAGCTGTTCAAACTCTCTAATCATCAGATAAATACAAATTAAAACAACCTTGAGGAGCTGCCTTACTTCTTTCCAATTTGCGAACACGTTTAAAAGTGATCAAATTTGGGGTACTAGGTGGCACGGTGAGTAGAGCACTGGCCCTGGAGTGAGGAGGACCTGAGTTCAAATCTGACCTTAGACACTTGACACATGTACTAGCTGTGTGACCTTGGGCAAGTCACTTAACCTCAATTGCCCTGCCAGAAAAAACCAAACAAACAAAAAATGCTCAAATTTGACACTGGCAGGGCTGTGGGGAAACAAACACACTATTTCTGACATTTCTAACAGGACTATGAACTGGTCCAACCTTTCTGGAAAGCCATATGATGTTAAATAGTAACAGTGACATACTTTATACCCACGGACCCAGGGATGTTACTATTAGGACTACACCCTAAGGAAGTTAATGATGGTGGGAAAGATCAAGATTTATAATTTTACTCACAGTGTTAAAAATAAATAAAAACCCTTGTTTCAAATTATTTGAGAATGGCTGAATGAATTAATGTAGTGGAATCTGATATTTCCATAAAAAATGACAAAGAGAAGAGGAGACCCAGAGCTAGAGGAAGATTCCGTGTGCTCAGCATAGTGCCTGGCACATAGTAGGTACTCAATATTGAAGCAAATTGAGGCAAAGCCCAGGGAGGAAAGCTCAGTGATGAGCCTCTCCCCATTTAGGCTGGTTCTGGGTCAGGAGCCACATGGCTCCTAGCCGGTGCTGCAGTGTCATCTACCGTGAGAACTCAGGGGAACCTGAGAGACAGAGAGACAGAGGGAGAGAGAGAGAGAGAGACAGAGAGAGAGAGAGAGAGAGAGAGAGAGAGAGACAGAGAGAGAGAGAGACAGAGAGAGAGAGAGACAGAGACAGAGACAGAGACAGAGAAATATGGAATGGAAGGAGGGGTCTCTGGGAGGATACCCAGTGACTGCCACTGCATAAAGATAAAGATGCTAATGGCAATGATGGAAGTCCCCTGGGTCTTGGCACTGGCTGGGTCTCTCCATCATGGCTGGAATGTTCTCCCTTGCCCCTCTGTATCTTAGAGTCTAGAGGGTCCTTCAGAGCACAGCTCTGGTATCATCTCTCACACAAAGCTTTCACCTTTGGTTGTTGTTCCCTTGTTTCCATCATGTCTGACTCTTCAAGGCCCCATGTGGGGGTTTTCTTGTCAGAGATACCAGAGTGGTTTGCCATTTCATATTACAGATGAAGAAACTGAAGCAAATAGGGTGAAATAACTTGCCCACATTTACACAGCTAGTAAGTGTCTGAGGCTGGATTTGAATTTATGTCTTCCTGACTCCAGGCCTGGTGCTCTAGCCACTGCACCACCCAGCTACCCCAAGCTTCCCCTGCTATGCCTGGATGTTAGTGCTCTCTCCATCTCCAGTGATCATGGACATATGTCTGTTCACACGTCACCTTCTACTACTCACCCCCAATACACATATAAGCTCCTTGAGGGCAGGGGCTGCTTTTCATTGGATCTTTGGGCTGCCAGAAATTAATACAGTTCCTAGAACACAATAGGTACTTAATAAATGATTGGATTAGAAAAAAATATGCACCCAAAAATAAGGTTGGAAAAGGAGATGGAGTCCAACAAGATGTTTTTGCTTAATGTTAATAGGCAAGAGTTTTTTTAAAAAAAAAATGAATAATGTAGAACTTATGATTTTATGTATGACTTAATTTTCATTGTGTTTGTGTGAATGTTTATTTTTATTGGTGGTTACTAGGTTTATAATAAAAGCCTTTACAATGGATTTTTTTTGAGGGCAATCCAATTAGGGGTGGGGAAGGGACGTGCAGTGACTTCGAAATCTATTTTGGTTAAACAGAACATTGCCACGGGGGAAGGACTTGGTTGTAAAGCTCCTTCGCCTTGTTCTGAAAGTCATTCATTTAACAGTTTCAAGCTGAAAGGACCTTAGCCACCATGGTAGCCCGGCCTCCCCATTTCAGCTGAGGAGACCGAAGCCAAGAAGGGCAAAGTGACTTACCTAAGGTCATACAGCTAGTAATTCAAAAGACAAACCTTTTGATACTGTATGGCTCATGATCACACGGACTCAGGTAGTTCAGAGGACAAATCACATCCATGAAGGTGCAACGTGAGACAGAGGAGCAGCCATTTCCTAAGACTTGGGTTCGAATTCCGATTCACTACCGGCAGACCCTTCTCTGGTACTCGGCTTCCTTCCCCCTTCCTGGGGCCAAATGGGATAAACTCTAAAACTGCTTCTTACTTCCAGCCTTAAATGGCAAAATTTAGAGCTGAACCCAGGTCCACTGACCCCCAAATCCAGGGCTCCTTCCCTTAATTTACTCTTGGACAGAGAAACTGCACTCTTCTCCACTGTAGCATGGCATGCTTGTGACAGAAGAGAGCTGGGCCTGGAGTCAGGAAGACCTGAGTTCAAATATGACCTCAAATATTTACTAGCTTCATGACCCTGGGTAAGTCACTTAACTTTGGCGGGCCAATAAACAATTTTGAAGAGGCAGGGTTGTCATCCCGCATTGGAATGTAAGCTCCCCCAGGGCAGCCACTCAATGATTAGCAGCATGCCTGGTATACAGTAAGTGCTCAATTGCTGTGTTTCCTTCTTCCCTTCCGTGGGATCTCAGGTAAGAAACACATTGACTGGTTATCGGTGCCTCGACAGAGCCGTCTCATGGTTTGCCCCAAGTTTCCTTCTGTTCGAAGGATCGTAGATTATCAAAACCAAAGCTCTCATTTGTCCAAGGAGGAACTGAGGCCGAGTGACTGGTTACAAAGACGGCGTCTGAGCACGGACTCGTGAATTCCCCTTGCATCCCCCTTGGCCACGGGACTAGAACAGACTCTGACGCCTCTCTGCCTTGTCAGCCCATGGGAAGTTAGTCTTTCTCACTCTAGTCAGCCTCCCAGGCCAGCCACAACATCCTTGCCGTAAACGAGGCGTGTGCTCGGTAGAAAGAACCCAGGACTTGGAGTCAGAGACCATGGAGTCAAATGCCCCTCTCTGACCTCCGTCGGCAAAGTTGCTCCCACCTCCCTGGGAATCCGTTTTCTCACCTGCGAAACGGGGGAGCCCTACGGAGGCCGGAGCTAGCGTTTCCTGCCTTGCTAAGCACACCTTGCGAGCTGCTGCCCGGCGCTGGGGCTCTGCTGTGGCCGGGCCAAGCTAGCTCGTTCCAGCCATGCCGGAGAGAAAGAATGTTTTCTTTTTTTAAACAAACAAATAACACCCCCAAAGCCTCCTTGACGCCGTGACCAGGGGTCGCTCAGGCATGCAGGCTGTCAATGGAGCAAGCATGTAAAGAAAATGCGGGCATTTGGCTGCCCTACGCTCGCCTGCAGGCTTGTCAAAGACAAAATCCTCACTGTCCGTTCGTCTAACGAGGCCTTCGGTCTCATCTCTTGTGTTGTCCCAGGCTCATCCAAGGTTAAGGATTCACGTGGTATCTTGTTCGGCTGATCTCAAAAAAATAGGCAGGAAGGGGAAATCAACACACTGTCAACCAGGGGATGAACGTTCCCAGGGAGAGTCAAAAGGGAGGGCCACAAACAGCACTGAGAGCAGGGCGGGCAGGCGTGGAGGATCCCGCAGACTTATGGGCTGGGCGGCCTTCCTGCAGCATCCACAGCTACTGAGCTGCATAGGACAGGCTTGGCCATCTCCTCTAGCGATGCAGTCACTAGAATGGTGATGATGACGATGGTGATGGTGGTGAGGAGGAGGAGGATGGTGATGAGGATGATGATGGTGATGGTGATGAGGAGGAGGAAGATGAGGAGGAGGAGGAAGATGATGAGGATGATGGTGATGATGGTGAGGAGGAGGAGGAAGATGAGAAGAAGGAGGAGGATGATGAGGATGATGGCAATGATGGTGAGGAGGAGGAGGAGGGTGATGAGGATGATGATGGTGATGGTGATGAGGAGGAGGAGGAGGATGATGGTGATGATGGTGAGAAGGAGGAAGAGGAGGGGGAGGAGGAGGGGGAGGAAGAGGAGGAAGGTGATGAGGAGGAGGATGATGAGGAGGAGGATGATGATGAGGAGGAGGAGGAGGAAGATGATGAGGATGATGGTGATGATGGTGAGAAGGAGGAGGAGGAGGGTGATGAGGATGATGATGGTAATGATGGTGAGAAGGAGGAGGAGGAGGAGGATGAGAAGGAGGAGGATGATGAGGAGGAGGAGGATGAGAAGGAGGAGGATGATGAGGAGGAGGAGGATGAGAAGGAGGAGGATGATGATGAGGAGGATGATGGTGATGATGGTGAGGAGGAGGAGGAGGATGAGGATGATGGTGAGGAGGAGGAAGATGAGGATGATGATGGTGATGATGGTGAGAAGGAGGAGGAGGAGGATGAGAAGGAGGAGGATGATGAGGAGGAGGAGGGAGATGATGAGGATGATGGTGATGATGGTGAGGAGCAGGAGGAGGAGGGTGATGAGGATGATGATGGTGACGGTGATGAGGAGGAGGAGGAGGATGATGGTGATGATGGTGAGAAGGAGGAAGAAGAGGGGGAGGAGGAGGGGGAGGAAGAGGAGGAAGGTGATGAGGAGGAGGATGAGGAGGAGGAGGATGATGATGAGGAGGAGGAGGAGGAAGATGATGATGATGACGATGGTGATGGTGGTGAGGAGGAGAAGGAGGGTGATGAGGATGATGATGGTGATGGTGATGAGGAGGAGGAGGGGGAGGAGGAAGATGATGATGATGATGATGGTGATGATGGTGAGGAGGAGGAGGATGAGGATGAGGATGATGGTGAGGAGGAGGAAGATGATGAGGATGATGGTGATGATGGTGAGAAGGAGGAGGAGGAGGGTGATGAGGATGATGATGGTAATGATGGTGAGAAGGAGGAGGAGGAGGATGAGAAGGAGGAGGATGATGATGAGGATGATGGTGATGATGGTGAGGAGCAGGAGGAGGAGGGTGATGAGGATGATGATGGTGATGGTGATGAGGAGGAAGATGATGATGAGGAGGATGATGATGATGGTGACGGTGATGAGGAGGAGGAAGATGAGGAGGAGGAGGAGGAGGGGGAGGAGGAGGAGGGGGAGGAGGATGGTGATGGTGATGAGGAGGAGGAAGAGGAGGAGAATCCTTGACATTTCTTCAGCACTTCCAGGTTTGCAGAGTAAATGACATCATTTGACACTCATCGCAAGTCTTTGAGATAGAAGCCATTAATACGCCCATTTTACGGACGAGGAAAGAGCCTCCGGGAGGGTGAGGGATTCTCCCATAGTCACGCGCTAGTGTCTGAGGCGAGACTCAAACCAGGCCTGGTCCCCACCCCGTCACTTGTGTCATGCTGGCTAAGGGCCTGCTGTGTTCTAGGAATTGTGCTGGGTGGGGGAGGGGCTGTGGGCTGCCCACTTTACGAACATTATCTCGTTTGATCCGTACAACAACTCAGCGGGGGAGGGGCCGTTATTATTTCCACTTTACAGCTTAGGAAGCTGAGGTGAAGTGACGCAGCTGGTAGCGTCTGAGGCTAGATTTGCACCCAGGTCTCCCAGGCTCTACCCACTGTCCCACCCAGCTGCATCTAGTCAATTCATCTCTTTCAGCCTCTGTTTTCTCATCTTTAAGTGGGTTGGACTCCACGGCCTCCAGGGCACCTTCCATTTCTAGAGCTAGAATCCTATGAACCGGAGTGAGGTGGGAGTAGAACAAACCTCATGTGTTTGGTCTGAACCTTGGAGAGAACAGAGAATTCTAGAAGTAGAGGTTAAGGATCAGATACAGCCAGAGCAAAGACCTGGAAAACAGGACCTCCTATATGGGGAAGCAGGAAGCAGCAGTGTCCATGGTCGGGTAGAGCCAGGCTGGGAAGCACAGCAGACAATGAGGTCTAGCTCTCCCCTCCTGGCAAGGGGTGGGGGACCACTGTAGCAGAATGTTGGCTATGTTGTCTGCTGAGGCCACTGAGTCAGGGGTTTTCCTCTGTAAAAAGGGTGAGATGTGGCAGGGAAAGGAGAGAGGAGGGATGTATTACATAAAAAAAAAAATATATATCTTGAGAGATAGTGTTGTCTGGTGGTTAGGACTGGCCTCAGAGGAAGACAGACCCCAGGTTCAGGCCCTGCCCCTGCTGCCTTCTGGCTGTGTGAGCCTGAGCAGATCACTCTACCCCTCTCTGCCTTCGGCAACTCCATAACTTCCATAAAATTTGCGGAACTCTATTGATAGAGGGGTCTTCTCACTGGGAGTTCCCAAGACCAATGAAATCATAGATCTAGTGAAAGAAAATACATTAATAAAACCTCTTTTTTTAAATTTTTTAAAGAAAGAAATAATAAGAGTTAGAGGGGATAGCTAGAAAGGAGAAAAGCCTCTGTGGTTTTGCCTAAATACCAAGAACTCATTCCTATTTTCATCCACATTTCTACAGAGCTCTCCATGCAATCCACCCATCCATCAATGGGCACTTACTATACACCTACTGTATGCCCTATACTCTAGGAGGGGCTGAGGATGCCAGGAAAGGAGCTACTCACTCTTGATTGGCAAGGTGCTGATTTTCTAAGGTAGGCTCTTGATGGCACAGAGCCCACAGCCCAGAGGCCAGGCCGAAGCAAAAAGCTTCATGTTCCTCTTGTCCCTCGCTGACCCACCAGCCACGAGGACCCTTGGAATATTTGCTGGGCTGTGTCTCAGGATGCTTTTATCTCCCTGCATTCTCCCCATCACACACATCTCAGGCTTCACCTCCTGAGGGGCCACAACAATTTCCTGGGAATGCAGTGGGTACAGATCCAAGCATGGGACACCAGAGACTCCAAGGCATAAATCTGATTTGTTCGCATCAAAACTACCTGGGCTATAACATCTTGAGGGATCTTTGAACTTTCCAGAGCTCAGAGAGACCTAGAGAACCAGTCCTGGAGCTGGAGGACCTGGGTTCAAATCCTGCCTGTCTCTTTTTACCTCCGAGACCCTGGCTAAGGGCTTCCTTGTGTGGATAATGGAATCACAAATCTCATGCTGTCCAGTCCCACCACAGAAGTACTTAGATGAACTAGGGCTACCGTGAAATTCCAGGCCTGGGAGGGATGCAGGGGGCCTTTGTGGCTCAGCCAGGAGAGCTCCTTAGAATGTACTTCAGGAGTGGGCATCTGGTCTCTGCCTGAGGACCTCCCAGGAGGAGGAGGAGCCTGTTTCATTGTGGGGCTTCCTCCGTATCGAGCCTGGATCGAGCCTTGCTAATTTCTTCTCATTTCTTCTCCATTAGGTCCTGCCAATAGAATCTCTTTATATCAGTCCTTTAAATACTTGGGGGCAGCTCTCATGTCCTCCTTGAGTCTTCTCCAGGCTAAACCTGCCCAGCTTCTCCAAATGACCCTCACGTGGTGTGGGATCAAGGCTCCTGACCATCCTCAATGTCCTCCTCTGGTCATTCTCCAGCTCATCCATGTCCTCCTTAACCCTCAGGGCCGAGAATTGAACACTGCAGTCTGGATATAGTCTGAACAGCCGGGCTATCACCTATTCCTGTTGCTTTCCCTCACACCACTAGAAGTCACATTCAGTCAGTGAGTCAGTCAACAAACATTTGATTAAGCACATATAAAGAGAGGTAAAAGTTGGTCCTTGCCCTCAAGTAGCTGAGGATTCGATGCTGACTCCTGGAGTCTGAAGACCGACCACTGTGCCCAGCTGTGCCTCAGCCAAGGTAGATTTGGGAAGGGGATTTTTGACTGTACTGATTTCAGCTGATTGGATTCAGCCCAATGCTCATGTGTGTCAAGTCTGCTGGAGTTTTGAGTCTGTTGTCCAGTATATTTGCTATTGCTCCCAGCTTGGTCACCTCATCTGACAACCCTGCAGACCTTGCTTTTATCCAGTAGGTTTTAGCCGATATCACTCGCTTTTAACATAAAGATGGTAGACAGCCCAGAGCCTTGCCCAGATCCCAGGCGCACCCCTGGGAACCTCCTCCTGGCTTCGTTGTTCTTAGTTAATTAATTATTACCCCAATCTGTCTATATTCCCACGCCCCAGCACAGCAGGTGTAAGGAAATTTCCAAACCGCAATGCTCCTGTAGACATGTTGTGTGCACACAGATCCCCCTCTTTGCCTGATATCCATCTTGTGGTTAATAGAAATTAACTCCCCTCCTCAAATTAGTCAGGCTGGCAGAATGTAGCCCCACTACTGGCCCAGGGGTATGTGACACCTTTCCCTCAGAGTCCCTGCCCGATGCCTCATTGCGATGTAGAGAAGATGGTCAGGGCAGCCATGGATGCCCTAGTGCACTCTGTCATGTTGAGAAGCCTTAGTCAACAGCTCTAGTGAGAGACAACCCCAGGAATCTCAGCACCCAGAACAAATTTCATTTGTGTGTGGGGGCAAGGGGCAGAGATGTGAGGAATAGATGTCACTGCACCAGGGGAAAGGGTGGCCTGTCTACCAGGGAGTCTAGCCTGTACCTCTGTGAGCACTGAGGAGGGAGAGTAGGCCTCGGAGAGGGTAACCACAATGATCAGAAGGTGCCATTCCAGAGGGGCACCACAGTGATCAGAGGGTGCCAGTCCATGGGTGGTTGTACCCTGTGGATGGGGACCTCAAGATGGGGCACCAAGAAATAATGGTAGCTACAACAAGGAAGAAGACCCCTTTGTTGATGCCCTGGACCCAAAACTTGGTGGCCATGTGCCAGTGAGATGGGTGCTGAGACACATCTCAGCAGGAGGAGAAAAGTGACCCATGGAACAAAGGAAGCACAAAGGCCTCTCCCTGAGTAGCTGAGCAAGGAGGATCTGCTGCTCTGCTGCTCTGGCCATGGAGGGAGAGGTCTACGGGTGATTGTTCTGTCTGGGTGGCCCAGGTACCCATAGATGGGTGAGGGCCTGAGGCTTGGCAGCAGGACCTGAAGTCCCCAAAAGTAAAAGTAAACCCCCTGCTTCACTTCCCACGGAAATGTCAGGGCTGGATTCTCTCCCTCTGCGGGAAGTTCCCAGGGTGAGTCTCTCCCCTTGTGATCCCTCCAGACTGGCCTTGAAGCAGGTGGGTGGGGAAAGGGAGGGGAGGTGGGGGGGGGCGGGACTCACCACTGAGCGGATGGGGGATGGTGTACTGCTTCTTCTTAGTGTTTCGGAGGGGCAGAGGGCTCGGTTTCTTCCTGGGGCTTTCTCCTCGTTGGGCTTTCCTCTGCTGGGCCATACTTTCGAGTTTTCTCAGCCGTTCTTGTGAACGAGAGATAAACTGAGGTTTGTGGACCTCCAGAGCTTCCTGAGGGCGACAGAGAGAACATTTTATTGTTGTGGGAAAAGGCCCAGAGAGGCCAGACACCTGTGTAACTCAGCCTAGGGAGGGGGATGTCCAGAGAGGCCCCCTCTCAGCTTTACCACGGGTGGGGAATGCTGTCCGGGTGGGGCAGGAGCTCTCCCTGTGGCCTTGGGGTCTAATGGGGACTCCCATCTTTGCTAGCAGAGAGAACACCAATTCCCACCCCTTAATTTCAAGCACATTTATCATAGATCTTGGACAAGCCTGGGTGGTCCTCAATTCTGTATGACACAGAGGGATGGGTGGGGAAGGAAAGAAGGCATTCCCCATCCTCTAGGGCTGTAGAGGGTAGAAGAGGCCTAAGAAAATGTGCTGATTAAAGCCAAAGAAGAAGCTTTGGAGCCATAGGAGACATAGGGTCATGGATACATGTGGGGGGCAGAATGACCTCATTTCTTCAAGGGGAAGCCCATTCACTACTCAACCAGACAAGAGGAGGAAGATATGGCCCAGTTGTAGAGAGCTCAATTCAGAGCCAGAGAAGCCCTGGATTCAAATCCAGCATCTCCATTTACTACTTCTGTGATTCTGAACAAGCTGTTTGCCCTCTTTGGGTATAAGACTCCTCATCTTTGAAAAATTGGGGGTAGGGGTTGAAAGGAACCCATTGCCAATTGGCAGCTCCATCATTGGTGTCAGAGGTCAGAAAGCTGAACAGGAAATCACAGCGATCATTGAGTCTGATGCCCTCAAGGACCCAGAAGAGGGCATGATTTACCCCAGACAACCAGAAAATGGCAGAACTTTGGCTTCAGACCAGGTCCTCAACCTCCCAATCAAAGGCCCCTGTTGGAGGTCACCCTGGGTGTAGCCCTGTCCCATAAGTTACTGAGCAAAATGAATGGGATGGCATGTTTCAGGTTCAGAAGGCTCCTCATGAACATATCCAAGGAGGACCAAGGAGAGGAGCCTGGGAAGCACTCAAGTCCCCAGGGACTTCCCAGGAAACCTCTCTCCTCCCAGAGAAAGGGACACTGTGGCCTTTACCCTCAGGGTCAGGGAATGGGCAGGGAAGACATCGATCTCTGGCTCCAGGCACGAATCCTGCTCTGGTGGTGGCTCCGGTTTCTCAGGGCTCGTGGGCTCTGATGGGGCTGCTGGGGACTCTGGGGCCACCCCTCTCTCTTCGCTGGGCCTCCGGCACTCCTTCAGCTTCACGACCAGGTCACAGCATCTATAATTCCCTAAAAGAGAAAGGCACAAATCCTTTAGGGCACCTTGGGAGGTGCTGCTGGGTCGTGAGCTCCATTAGACACAGCCTGCAGTTCATGAATAGGTCTTGTCAAGCAGAAGGATCTTGTCTAAGCACAGCCCTTCTCCACTGCCCTGACTCCCAGGGAGCACCATGCACATGGAGCTCCACTCCAGGGTGTGCCAGCAAGACCTTTCTGGGATTTGCCTCGATTTGTGCTCTAAAAATGGCTTCTACTACCTCTGAAAACCACACTGTTCTGTGATTCGCTCTCAAATCATCCTTTGTAATTATTCCAGTTCAGCTGGGGGGACAGTGTATGAATCTCTCTTCAGTTTGCTGCTCTGATGGCAGGAGCCAGATAAGGGCAATTGTATTATTCCTCCCTCCCCTTGGCTTGTCCCAAGATTGTCACTGACTCTTTGTGGTTAATTGGAATGGTCTTCTTCTGCAGTTTTGTTAATGACCTCTTTAAGGTCTGGTCTGGCATCACTTTAGGAAAAAGTCCAAGAAATCAGAGCATCACTATAAGCGACGCCCTGTGATTGGGCTGAGCCCAATCTCTGCCCAAAGGGGGTGGAGGGGGACAAGCGAATCAATTACCACCAAGGATTTATTAGACCCTGATGAGGGACTCTCAGTGACAGGCACATGGTGGAGAAGAGAATGGCCTTGGAGTCAGAAGAGCTGGGTTCAGGGTCTGCCTGCGGCACATGCTGGCAGGTGGCTTAACCTCTTAGTGGCCAGGAGGCTCTGACTGTGACAGAGCGGGCCCTCACCTGTCCTGGGGGAGAGGGCTTCCTCATCAGGAGCATCTTACTCTGGGACTGACAGTGCAGATGCAGTCCTGAAAACCCATTCCCCAGACTAGAGACCCAATGAGAGGCAGTATGGCAAAATGCAGAGACTTTCCTTGGACTGGGAAGGGCTGGATGGGGCTTGTTGTCTAAAGGGGGAAACTGAGGCCCAAGATAACTCAGGCAGTAAATAGCTGAGTTGGGATTTGAACCCAGACCCTATCACTCCCAATGCCTCATTGTCTCCACAGTGCAGTGCCACAGACACATATGGGCTCTGGGAATGAAACAAGTCACATTAGCTCTGAGAATCTGGGTCACAGATAAGCTGCAAACCGGCTGCAGTGCAGAGAGTTTTTGTACTGGGAGGTCCCTATGTCAGTGAAATTGCCAAAGGTCTCAGTAAAAGGCAAAGAGCCCAAGGCTCTGGGAGATCAAAGTCCACACAAAACCAGGGCCCTGCCCCAGGGAGCCTCCCGTGGAAGTGTGGGGGACATCTCCTCAGGGGCCAGACTTCCTTGCCTTTCCATTCCCCAGGAAGGCAGCATGAGACAAGGGCATGAAGCATGCAGAAGGGAACCAGAGTTCTCCTCTGCCTGAGCCCTGCTCATCTGGAATGGGCAGCCCTCCACATTTGCCCGTTAGTGTGTGGGTCGTGCTACACTGGCTGGCTAGCCATGATTGCGAGGGGTCTCATCTCATCTCATTTCTGTTTTGCCTCCTTTTGTATCCCCAGTGCTTAGTACAGTGCCTGGAACATAGTAGGTACTTAATAAATGTTTACTGATTGATCTGTGCAGAGAAGGACTGCAGCTCTGGAGGCGCCTTGTGTACGGAGCAGGGCCAAGCTCTGAAAAGCTTTGCTCACGAGCTGGTGGAAGGTGGAATGAGGCTCAAGCAATGAGCGTCCTCCATTTTTATTGCCCTCAACTGCTCCTCGACTTTCCTTCCAAAAGGAAGCCATGATCTTAAATCACAATGGGGGTTTGGAGGCAAGGAAGAGCTCTCCAGTTTCTAGCTCAGCACCAACCCTGAACACCGACCCTTGCCACAGAACTCCCATCTATGGCCTTCACCTGACGGAGATCTGGGATTTCATCAGGAGACAAGTCAGTTGATGGTCTTTGAGAGTAGCTATGGCCAAAAACCTCTAGGGGCCATTTGGGGAGCTTCTCAGAGTGCAGCTGAGCTCACCCCATTTCTGGGCCTACGCAGTTTTTCCACCTCACTAGGACCTGCTAGAGCTGGAGCTCCTCTGGAATGGTCTTGGAAGTTCTACACCACAAGGAGGCATGAGGGATTGGGAGAGAATGAGAGAGAAAAAGCAAAAGGGAGAGGATGAGAGAAAGGGAGAGGAGGAGGGAGAGAGGCAGGGACGAGGGAAAAAGGAGAAGAGGAAGAGGGAGATGGAAAGGACTAGGGAAAGAATGAGAGAGGAAGGTGAGGGAGAAAGAGAGGAAGAGGGAGAGAAAGAAAAAGAGGAAGAGAAAAGAAGAGAGGGAGAGAGGAGGGCGAGGGAGACAGGAAGAGAGGGAGAGGATGAGAAAGAAAAAGGGAGAGGGAGAGAAAAAAGAGAAAGAGAGGGAAGGAGCAAATGAGAGGAAGGAGTGGGGGGAGGGAGAAAGACAGAGAGAGACAGAGACAGAGAATGTAATATGTCGTTTAAATGCTGTTTTGAGTCTCCACGAAGCTTCGTGGCCCTTGGTCACTCTAGTTGACCTTCTGCAAGAAAGGAGGCCTTTCTCTCTCCCCCTAGCTGTAGGACCTTCCCTCCGAGGTTGCTCTCCATCTGTTCAGAACATGTACTATTTGTTTATAACTGCTTGCGCATTGTTCCCTGCCCCTCCCCATTAGCCGGCGAGCTCCCTGAGGGCAGGGACTGAGTGGGTGCCTCTCCTGGTATCCCCAGCGCTTAGCACAATGCTTGGCACATAGTAAACACTTAACAAATGCTTGGTAGCTGACTGACTGCAGGCCCTTTTTCGGTGTATCCCTGGTCGCGGCCTCTGCTTCCCTGTTCTTTGTAACCTGCTGGGGGGAGCCTTTTCCCAGGTTAGCCCAGTGACACCCAAGCTAGGCAGAGCGTCAGGCCTTCAGTGGGGCAGGAGTTCTGGTTTACCTCTTAATTCATGTTATCGACAGGAGCGTTCTAGCGCCTACCTTGGCCGCTTACCTTGGGGAAAATGGTTTTCTATTGGCACCTCCATCTCTTCCCGCGCAGAGGGAGGCAAAGCTTCTAGGGGACAGAGACACTCAGGTAAGGGGGCTTGGGATTTCAGAAAGGGCTGAGGCTGACTCTCTTGAGATTCCAAAGGCTCGCTAGACTGATACTCATCGTTTGGAGGGCCAGGAACGTCAGGAGCGAAATCGGTTACGGCGGACGGTCCCACTGGGGACACAGACAAAGCCGCACACCGCTGTCCTTGCTGCCTCATGGTGCTTCCAGAAAATGCTTTTGTGTCTACCAAAAATAAAATGAAAGTCACGCTAAAAAACCTGAAGGAAACCCTCGTCTTATACATTGAGTTCTAATGGCTCTACCCAGATGTCCCAGAGCTAGGCGCCAGGTACCCATCGGGCAGCTCTCTGGCCCCCAACCCATTTCCCTCATACGTTGTCTGTACAGTTACAGGGACTTCCTCTGAAATTCTAGTAGGGCAGACGGGAGGATAACAACGTTCCACTGAGGTGATGGAAGTGAAGCCTTCAGGGTCTCGGCTATTTCTTGGCTGGAAAGACACGGGGTGAACCTCGGAGCTTAAACACAAACTCTGAAGAGGAGGAGGTGTCTGGGGAGGGTGGGGGGAGGGGCTGTTCTCTGAGGCTTTCTTTACATCTGGGTAAGGACACAGAGAGCTGTAAGATGGTAAATGATTTCCCAGCAGATTGGGTTCAAATCTTGTCAAATGCTTGGGAAAAATAACTAGCCAAATTCATTTTTTAAAAATATTATGAACAGAGAAGTCCGCAAACCCCACCATGTCCACTGTACCATACGTCAGAGAGAGCGGTATTCCGCAGAAAGCTCCCAAGAACCAGGAAACATCTGGGTTTGAATCCTGTCACCAACCCTTAACTTTCCTGTGGAAAATCACAGGAAATCCGTTAGCCTTTCCGACTCTCAGTTTTCTCATCTGTAGAATGGGGGTAATTATAGCTGCTATGTATAGAGCTCCCTCGAAAGTCTGTCCAGTCCATTGGTGTGTTTGGACTGGTGACTTCTGACCTGTGGAGCCTGGGGCTTGATGGCCACTCGAAGGTTCTATGCTCAGGTCTCATTGGATGAGAAAGCAGAGAGGCTTAGGAGGCTCCGGTGATTCCCCCAAAGTGACACGGGCTGTTACAGGCTGTGTTTGAGTCTGAGGTTCTCCAGCCTCCAAATCCTTGATCCCTTGATCATAAGACCTGCCTTGTTCACCCCCAGGGCTGTTGTAAGGCTCGGGCTCAGCCGATGAAGTGGGCTAAAGGGCTTTGGAAACCTTAGAGCACTACAACCATGTTAGCTATGAATAAACCTGAAAGTTCTACACAAAGTCCAGCTATTACTGTTCATTGTATTTGGATAAGACCCATCATTTTATTAGTATGAGGTATTCCCAGGTGAGGAAAGTCTCTCTATCATTGCAAACCAGCCCCTTTTCTGCAATGCAGTCTTAGAGATTTGTCTGGGATACCCAGATGGTAAGAGACTTACCCAGAGTCACACCGATAATCCCCCCAGATCAGCCTGCTTAACAGGGGAGAAGTCCATGCAGGGAAACTTAAAAAGTCACCAGGAGAGGGTGGAGAGAGAAGGGTCCAGGGCAGATCTTTGTGCTAAAGCTTACGCCCTTTGTTCCCCTGGCAGGTCCCTCAGACAAATCACTTACAATTCGAGCAGTGCTAGATCTCTGCTTTCCAAGCCCATGGAAGAGCAGAATTGGCTCAAAGGCAGAGATGGGCAGGGAGGTACAGCTACACACTAAAAGCTGTGACTAGTGGCTGTCAAAAAGGCTAGAGAAGACATGACTCTGGGCAGGAGACAGAGATGGTTCAGGAACTAGCCTCAGGGATTCTAAAGGCTATTGTGGGGAGGGCTCCAGAGGACAGAACTGGGTGAAAATGACAGAGGGGTCAAGCTCATCAGGATAGCTGGAAAAGCCTTGCTGGCAATTTGAGCTACCCAGAAGTGCTCCCTCAAGGGGTGGGAGGTCCCCCCTCCTTGTTGGTCTGCAAGTAGAAGCTGTCTGACACTTTTTGGGAGGTAATAACACAGATGCCTTTCCTTTAAGGCTGAGACTGGAGACCATCGGGGACTCTTCTAGCTCTCAAATTATATGATTCTGGGATTTTGTGATTACAAGAGGAAAAACAGGAATAAAAAAACAACTATTAAATGCAGACATGAGAAGTCTAAAACCACAGTCGTCTGGGGGGCAATTCAACATGGAAGCCAAGAGACATGTGCTTCTCAATAGTCCCTGAAGGCATCACCATCTCACAGAAAAAGACAGAACCGTGATTGATGTTTCTGACCAAGAATCTGAGATTTGGAAGGAACCTCTAGGCTACTTACATCCCATTTCTATCTCCTTTGCCATGTACCTCATCCAGCCCTTGGCCAAACACTTCCCAAGAAGGGGAGGAGACAGCCCATACCACCTGGAGACACTTTTCATTGGTCAGAAACTTTTTCACTGACATCAGGCCTCAATTTCTCTTTGCCAGTTATACCAGTGCTCCTGGTTCTGACCTCTGGATTGAGCAGATCAAGGTTATGCTCACCCAAATGAGGGTCCATTCTATCAAGGACTAGAGTTTACTCTGGGCAGGTAACCTTTTGGGGTTCAGAGACTCCTATGAAAGTCTGGTGAAGCCCAATGTTTTAAAATTCATAAGACAAATCATGTAGGATTATAAAGGAAACCAATTATGAGGAAATACTATTACCAAGGTATTTTTTAAAAGAAGTTTGGAATCCCCAGGTGAAGAACCCCACCTTAGAGGAAGGCTTCCAACACAGTGATAGCCCCTCTGTAAGAGATCGATGGGCCACAGAGGAAGGGGTGCTCATAGGGCAGCATCCACACTGACGGAGGGGGACAGTGTCCATATCAATGAGCAAAACAAAGTGAAGGACTTGGGACATGAAGAAATTAACTTGACTATAATTATGATCAAAGAGCTCATGAGAGAAAGGTATGATGGGGAAAAAGAAGGTAGGTTGATTGTCTCACTTGAGTAAGAAATAGTAGAAGGATGGATAGGTCAGTGTCTGGAACAGTCTCCCCAAGACATAAGAGAACCTGAATGGGGGGCTCCAGCATGTTGGGGGGCATTGCACAACACAACAAGGGCTGCACAAGATGAGACCATGGGAAGGGGTTGCCATCCAGATCTCATGGAGAAGACCAAATCTTCATTAGAGTATTGAAATGTGATTAGGTTTTGGTAGTCTAGTTGTAACATTTCTAATTAGAGTTCTTCCTTTTTGAGAACAGGTATTGGTAGGAAATGAAAGTTAAAAAAAATTGTTTGGGAGGCAGCCAAGCAGTTCCCACACAATGGGTCTGTGAACTCCTCTGTAAGACTCTCCCTCCAATGATTCAGGGGGTCCGCCCTGCTCAGCCTGGGCAGCTTCTCTCCAGGCACCCCAACCCCATTTTCTGCAGAGGCTCCATACAGCATGCTATGAAGGAAAAAGCCACAGACTGCTTCCTTCTTTGTTAGGAGCACACCCAGCTGGGAGATTCCTCTGCTTTTCAGATGGTTGAATCACAACCCAGTCTTTTTGGCAGCACAAATAATGGGAGGAGGTTTGACATGAGAAGATGTAGATCCAGTTCACTACCTGATACTGGTGTGAATTGGGAGAAATCCCTTCCTCTCTCCGGGTCTTATCTCCCTCATCTATAAAATTAAAGGGTTGGCTCAGGTGATCCTTTCAGTATAGAATCTATGATCCTATTACCCAGGTGACTTTGGGCAAGTCATTTTTCCTCCCTGGCCTCAGTTTCCTCATCTGCAAAGGTTGGGTCAGATGGTATCTAAGGTCTCTTCCAGGTTTAAAGCCTCTGGAATCAGTGAAAGACTTTACCTGCCCCCATGAAGTATCAGCTCAGGACGCCCATGGCTTATGCCCACACTAATTAATTCCTGCTCAAACAGATCCTAATTGCATTAGCTTTTCTGCTAGCTTGGTCTCAGAAATGCCACTACATGAGCAGGTCATCCAAAGCAGGCGCAGAATGAGCAGAGACTGGCAGAGATGGAGAAGTGTCCACAACGAAGGGGCAGCCAAGGAACTTAAGGCTTAGTGGGAGGCTGGATTCTCAAAGACCCTCCGGCAAGGCTGAGCATGCTTGTTTACTCTGGCGATCCCAGAGGATGAGCTGCACAGTAAAGGCAGAGAGCCCTGGCCAATAGCCTCAAGAAATGGGAAGAGAAACAGGGCAGACATTGAGGGAACCCAGGCCACTGGTCACTTCATGAATGAAGGAGCCACAGAAGGGAGAACCAAGCACCGCCTGCCTGGAAAATCCAGCAGTGAGGCAGAGTTCTGTGACAGAAAACAAGGTTTCTGGTGGATGCTGAGGAACAGCCATGAAACTGGTCCTTGTGTGGATCAGTCTTGTGGAAACAGGGCACACCCAATGTCCTAACCTTTATTCCCTTCCTATGAGGTAGGGCTTGGCTGATGAGCAGTGAGAGCCCTTCACTGGAAGAGAAATCCATTCCCTGTGGCTCTCCAGGTTAAGACAGGTCTCATTTGGGCCGAGGCAGTGGAGTAAGAACACGGTGAGTGGCCAGAGGAGCAAACAAAACAACCAGTGCCCCGCCTGGTCTCCCTGCTTCCCCCCAGCCAGCCCATGATCTACACCAAGGGCCTCCCAAGCTCCCACACCACACAAAGATGAGGGAAAGACCAGACAGAGATGAGAGGGTGCTTTTTCCTGTTCTGGGGTGAATTTCCAGGTTATTGTGTGGGGAACAAGGCAGGCAGCTCTCATCGATGATATCTGGCCTTGCATATCTAATTCCCAGCAAAGTGGAAATCCACAAACCCCTCTGAGAATATCGAGAGCAGTAACTGGACAAGGAGCCAGAGCTGCTTTTTCTATTATACGGACACAGGGGCTTGGAGATGGATGAACAGAAAACCCAACAAGCACTGGGGGAGGGAGCAGAATTAAAGAAGGTGCACATACACACCCACACACTCACACCCACACCCACACATACACACACACACACACACACACATACACACACACACACACACACACACACACACACACGTCTGTTCCTAAGAGCTGGATGTTTCTTAAAGCTGCATACAAAACATCTGGGAAGAAAATGAGACTGCAGTAATTGAAGGTATGTAAGGCAACCGCCCCACCTCCCAGCGCTGGAAGCTCAGGCTTTTATATCCTGACTCAGATACAACTTGCAAACAAAAAGAAAAGAAAAAGTTCAGACCAATCCCGAAAATGGGTGTTAAGTTTTCACCAGAGACAATGTGGCATCCTCACAAGCCATGGAGTCCGGGAGGCTTGAGTGCTCTGGTAGAAAAGAGGGATGGATTGGTTCCTTTGACACCAAATCTCATGAAACCTTGGGTGAGTCACTACCTCTCTGGGCCTGTTTCCTCATCTACAAAATGAGGGAGTCGGACTCTCTTCCTGTCTGTTCTAAGCCTATGATCCCAAGTTGGAGCTTCGACACACTGCTTCCTCCCCTGGGGGCCCTTCTAAAATGACTAGGTGAGAGGACAAGCTAGACTCCATTGGGCAAAGGAGTTTCCACACTGGGACTTCTCAGAGCCTTTATAGACACTCCCAGTGGGACAAGATTCTCCCTTCCATTTTTACCTCCTTCTGCAGGCCACCTGGCTTTTACTTACTATGTGTACATATAGACACACATATGCATGCAAACATATACTCATTTATAAAATATACATAAAAATAAATTATGCTCATTTATGTATATATCATGTATATGTGTATATTGTTGTTTGGTCATTTTTCACTTGTGTCTGACTCTTCGTGAGTCAGAGATGATTTGGGGTTTTCTTAGCAAAGCACTGGAGTGGTTTGCCATTTTCTTCTCCAGTTCATTTTATAGAAGAGGAAACTGAGGCAGACAGGGTTAGGTGACTTTGACAGGATCACACAGCTAGTCAGCATCTGAGGCCAAATTTGAACTCAGGAGTATGAGTCTTTCTGACTCCAGGCCTGGTACCTCATCCACTGTTCCATCTATCTGTCTGCCTGTCTGTCTATGTACATGTATATGTGTATGTGTGTCTGTATATATACATATATGTCTATATATTTCTATATGTGTATCTTCTTACATGCTGACTATCCTTCCTTCTGTGCCTGTTGTCTCCACATTAGAGTACATCCTCCTTTCCAAGACCAATGACTTCATTCTTGTTCTTGTATCCTCAGAGCTTGGCCCAGTACTTGGTACAGAGTAGGCATTTGATCAGTGCTTGTTGATGGACTGCTCTTGGGCTCTGTGGATAGCATAGTTCTTTGGTAAAACATGTGGTTCTTTTGCCCAGTTTCCCTCTTGTCAGCCTGCGTTCTGTGAACAGACTGTGAACAGAAAGGAGTACTGTTTGAGCCCTGGGATAAGTAAAAAGCCAGGCCAGGAAGAAGACATGCATTTTTCCTTTTTTTCCACAGAGAAATAGAAAGATGGAGAGTGTGAGATGAACTCCAGACCAAAGTAGTTTCTGCCTTTGGGAAAGGCAGAGTCTGGGGATCAAATGGAATTTCCATTCTCTTTCACATGCATTTAATGCTTTTGATTCTATTAAATTCAATTAAATTAAACTGCTTACTCAAAGGGTGAGTGGAGCACTGATTGATGGCATGCTTGGAGGGAAGGGGAGTGGCCAGTAGGTGGTGGCATGGGTCTGAAGAATGATTGATTCACATTGCCTTCCTAATGCCAATCCCAATCAAATCACTCTTCTCTTCCGAAATTCTTGCCTTCCTTCAACTGCAGTGATGGAAACGCCATCTGGGTTCCTAAAGTTTTTTGCTTCTTTCCCAAGATTCTTTAATCCTCCAGAATATTCCCTGGCTTTCTTCTGGCCATATCCCTTGCGGCCACACGAATCACCAGATGGAGAGATTCTTCTTTAATCTCTATCCTGTCCTGCAGCCATCTTCACTGTTATTGTCAAGTCAACCTAAAACTGTCCAGCCCTTGTGCAGGGTGTCACCACCTGTCTACCCCAGCCCTGTCTCTTCCTTCTCCTCTTGTCTCCAGGACTCCGTTCTACCCTTCTTTGGAGGACTGGCAGCTTCTTCCCGTTCAGAGTGATCCCTTCTCTCCTCTGCCAGGAAAGCTGGCCATGTTATTTATTTAGCTCAAATGTCCAGTGACCCTTCTCCTCTCTCCACTCTAGGTAACATTCTTCCCCCAACCAGCCTCTTGGAACTGGCCAGAATCCTTCCAGATTCTTCAGACCCTGTTCTTCATTCCTTTTGTATTGAAACCCTTCTGGATCTTGTTAAGGAGGGACATCCCATTCTCCCTGGTAACCAGGAGAGTGCATAGTCATTCTCGGCAAGCCTTTGCCTCCCCAGCTAAAAGCTAGATCAGCCTGCTCCTTGGTCCTAGCACAGAGACGGGAGATTCTTACAAACGTCTCCTCATTCTTGCCTCATGAGGAGCCCCCTCCTTGGCCAATCTTTTAACATTCTTGGTAGTAGCTCCCATGACCAACTTCCCTGGAGAAGGCTATGCTAGTGAATGAGTCTCCTTCTATGCAATTAAGCAAGTATTTATAAAGTACCTGTTATGTTCCAGGCACGATGCCAGGTGCTAGGATACCAAGATGGAAACAAAGCACACTCTACCCCCCAGGAACCCACTTTCCATCGAGGGGCTACAGGTTGTAGATTAATGAAGATAAACATAACGGAGATACAAATGAATAAAAAATAATTCCAAGAGTTAAAGGGCACTCACGATGGGAAGGGTGGGGTGGGGTGGGCATGGATTGGAGGACACCCCTGAAACATAGTTTAGAAACGCAGAATATCATGTCACCATGTTCTTCCTCCTGAAGTTTCTGCAGCAAACAGGACTCAAGGGGAAGAGAAGAGGACAGTATGGAGAAAGACAAGAAGAGACAAGATGAAAGATGGGAGAATGGACAAGGGCCATGTTGATGAATGCTCTCTAAAGACATGAGTGGCTCCATAGGCCCCATCCTCTTGGGCTGTTTCCAGCCTTTCTACAGAACCAAGTGACATATACCCGGATTTCCTGGCCAGGCCCTGGACAGCTCAAACCTTAGCCTCCTTGGAAGGTGTGGCATGGGAGCAGAACTCCAAGGGACCTTCACAATCACCTTCTCCAAGTTTCTCATGCCCCTGAGGACAGTGAAAGCTGGTTAGGAGAGTTGGAATTTGAACTTGGGGCTTTCAACTCAAAATCCAACACCATTGGTTATCATACCAGATGTCTTGTGACAATGCCAAGCTCCTCGAGTCTATTAGTCTAACCTGCTGCCCTTTATGCTTAGCATTATTGGGCTTCCACTGACCCTTTGGGCAGCTGGGCTGGACTTGGATTTCGTTCTGGCCATGTATCTGGCCCATACAGTCTCCTCTAGGAGAGATAGCATGGTAGGATGAAAGCAGGATCAACTTGGAATCCAAGGGCCCAGATTCAAATCCTGACTTGGCTAAAAATAATTATGGTGACAATACTTAGCAATTAGACAGTGCTTTAAGGTTTATAAAACTCTTTACAAATAGTGTCTCATGATCCTCACAATAACCCTGTGAAGTAGGTACCATTATCATCACCCCCATTTTATAGCTGAGCAAACTGAGGCAGACAGAAATTCAGTGATTGTCCAAGGTCACATGGCTAATACTTGTCTGAGACTAGATTTGAACTTGGGTCTTCCTGACTCGAGGTCCAGCGTTCTGTCTATCTGTCATCTATCTCCCCTCAC
Source organism: Trichosurus vulpecula (assembly GCF_011100635.1). Lineage (NCBI taxonomy): Eukaryota > Metazoa > Chordata > Mammalia > Diprotodontia > Phalangeridae > Trichosurus > Trichosurus vulpecula. Next base: position 9,554,596 of record NC_050580.1, on the reverse strand, counting down.
CTAGCACCCACTTACTGACTCTGTGACCTTGGTCTCCTTATCTGTACATGAAGGGGCTGGCCTGGGTGACCCATAAGACTGCTTCCAGTTTGAAATTCTGTTTCAAATGTTTTTGGCTTCAGGTGGGTAAAGGTTCATCTCCTTGTTCTGCCCCAATGATGTTCCTAGACCAATGCTCACTTGTATAGTATTTAGTTCAGTAATTCCTGGGCACTGACCTGGGTCACCAGCCCTGAGGCTAGTCAGTGCCCAGCTCCAACTCTGCCTTCTGTCTGGGGCCAGCCACCTGGAACATAGCACTGCTAAACCAGGAAAGTGTTGTCCTGCCCTTCACATTCCGTTAAAATGGCGGCCACTGATGAAGCTGAGATGTCTGCCATTCTGGACTCTATTCTTCTTTGGTTGGGCCAACTGGGGCACAGCCATGACCTTGCTTGAACTTAATACTCAAGAGGAAGAGAGTTGTTCCCACTTCTTTGCCTTGGTTATGCTACATTTTAAGGTCAAACCCCACCCTCAGTTAGATATGACACAAGGAACAAGTCTGTTGGGGTGGAGACCTATTGTCTTGGGCTGATGTTTCCCCAAGGACTTCCAGGATCCAGACATTTCTGGTTGATTTCAACCAGAATTTCAGGTCAGGGCAGTCGAAATTATAAATGAAAGAGGAAGCTAGTGTTACCCCAAGGGGAGGAGAGGAAGGGATTAGGACAAAGAGGCATAGAAGCAATGGAAGCAAAGGCCTAATGTGGCTGCATCCATGACCATGGCCCCTTTGCTGGTCCTGGGACTGGTGGCAGCACATTCAGCTGCGAGAGTCATCACTGCTGCCCCACTGAACCAAGGAAGCAGAGAGGATTGCGCAGTGAGACTTACCCTCCATATTTCTGTGGGCAGTTGAGTTATAAATGATTTGTTACTACTGGTAGTGGTTTTTAGTTTTGTTTTGTCTTTTGTTTGTTTGCAATACAAGTTGCTGCCAGTGGATGGGGCCAAAATGAACCACAAAAATATCGAGGAGTGATAGGGACCCCACCAGTTTCTCTGTGTGTGGGATGGGGCTGGGGGCTGGTATTCTAATAATTGCCTCTCCCTGGAGCATTTCCAACAAGAAAGCAGAAAAGGGATTGGAATCATTAGTGAACAGACCACAAGTCAAATATATATTTTAGCGATTAAAGAATTTCTTTTGATGCTCACGTTTACTCTTCAGGGATGTGATTGAGTTTTGGGAGTGACGGGTAGCCCAGTGAGTTAACTGTAAAGGCAATCAGTAAGTGAGAAGATCTTTCCTGCCCATTTGAATAGCCTTCAGGAGGGTCTCTCAGGGTGCTAGGGAGAGTGGCTAAGACTGGAGCCAATAGTAGGCGCCTGAGTTCTGGTAGCTCAGATGATGTTCTAGTCGACAGGATGCCGTCTGGAGACTATATATAAAGGAGAGAACACAGCTTGGAGACTGAGATGTAGTGGAGGGAGGAGAAGGAGAAGCAGCGGCAGTGGCCACAGCAGTGGAAACAGTGGCAGTGGTGGCGGCAGTAGCAGAAGCAGTGGCAGCAGCGGAAGTGGCAGCAGCAGCAGCAGGCACTACTAAAAGCAGGACTGACCCTCATGCGGAGAGCGCTGAGCAAAGGCTTGAGGCCAGTGGGTAATCTTCTTACTGGAGGGCCCTAGCATTGGGGGGAAGCACCAGTATGGCTTGGCTTGCTGCCATAATATTTTTCTGTAACCTCCTGGTCACTATTGTGAGGTGGGCATATTGGTTTTGGAAGGTTCTTGCCAGGATATCGAACTGGGGACACTGGTTCATGGATCTGCTACTGTGGAGTTTGAATAAATGCTTTAACTCCTCTGCCTTCTACTTAGAGAATTCCTTATATGCCGCGATTCTGGACCATTCAGGCATATTCATGATTTTCTTTGAAATCATGAATTCTGCCTTAATGATATATTAACCTAAACTTTGATACCTCTATGTGGCCTTTAAAGGGGAAAAAACAAAACCCCAGAACTTCTTTCAATCGATGGATGCTGACGGTCTGCCTTCAGAGAGCCTAGTGCAGTCCCACAGTTAGAGAAGAGTAACTTCCCTGACAAGTGATGAAAAAGTCCAAACACAATGGATTGGCCCTGCAAGATGCATCTGTGCTCTAGGAGAGGAGATCTTCAAAGGGCAGTGACACCCCCCTCCCCTCCTCGCCGCTCCCCCCCAACACCTCTAGATTAGTTCAGTGTTTGGTTGCCCCGATGGAATCCCACAAAGAACTAAACTTCAATTATAAAAAAAAAATGATGGTGATTCCCTTAGTGTCAGAGTTCTATTGTGGCTCCTCTGACCAGGGCAGAGCTATCCCTTCTTCACAACTTGTATCTTCATGAGGACTGCTTTGGGCCTGGAGAAGTGACAGACTTGCCCAAAGTCACAGTGTGGCAAAAGTTGAACTTGAACCCAGAACTTTCTGCTCAGACTCTCAGAAATCTCCACACTACGCCTCTCTGCATCTTACTTATTGTATTTCCAAATTTCTCTGTACCTGCATGTGTGCAATTGATTATATTATGAGTCAGAATTTTAAGAAATGCTGGGGCCTCTGATGACTCATATTTACATGTGTGACCTCATTCGATCCTCACGAGGACCCAGTGAGGCAGGTGCCATTATTAACCACATCTTACAGATGAGGAAAATAGAGGGGAAGTCATTTGTCCAGGGTTATACATTTAGTAAGTGTGTGTGAGGCCACATTTGAGTTTGGGTCAAAGGGCTCCACCCACTCCCCTACCACCTGCCCCCTAAGAAAGGCTGAGAGGTCTGACCAGGTTTAGCCAACTGTTTAGTGGAAGGAAGATCCTGGACCAGGTCCTAGATTTAGAGCTAGAAGAGGCATTGGAGGGCATTGAGATTGTGATGGGAAATCAAAGATGCTAATAGCTACGTCTCCTTGGGACAGACGCTGAGCAACACAAGTACTGGGGGGAGAATGGAGCAGAAGAAAAGTGGCATCCTGCCCAAGCGCCAAAAGAGCAAACATCCCTGCAGGATGCAGAGGTGCAGAGGGAGAATCATCCAGCTTCAAGATGCCAGTCTCTATGGGGTGTGGGGCTGAAGAAGCTTGGCTAAGGGTACTCACAGGGGGGAGCAAGTTGGTGACCAGGCAAAAGTCATTGGGAAAAAAAGATGGTGCTTTTCTGGCAGAGACAAAAGCAAAGCTGTGATTACATGGTCACAGTTGTGAGGCAGATTTGGACTTGACTGAATAGCTGGACTCCAAGAAAAGCTAAGAAGGAAGTATCTAGAGGATTGATACTTGACAATTCTGTGCCATCAAACATTTCAATCAGCTCTCTGTGTAAGAGGGCTTGCCCTGCACATGTCCAGACCTCCTCATGTGAAGGCGCCAGAGGAGAAGCTCCTCTGGGCATCTCTGCTGGGCTGGATGGCTGCACTACCCTACCCGCAATCCTGACCTCTGAGGTCCCCAGAGCTCAAACTTCGGAGTCCCATGGAGATTGCTGCCTGCCCTGAAAGAGAAAAAGACAAACTAAAAAACAGAAACCCACCACTCCCAGGCCCATTTCTGGGATAAGGGAGAGCAGAGGAAGGTGTTCCCCCTTCCAGTTCAGTTCATGGCACTTGTGCTGTGAGGGAACTGTGCTCTTCACACCCTGGATACTGTAAAAAGAGACTGCCCCTGTTCCACCAGCTTAAAGTCACAGCCTGAGCTGTCTATGCATTCACTCAAAGGAGGGGATGCTTGCCCACCCTCCATGTGGTAGGGGGAACACTGGGAAGCAGGGTATTGCCATGTTAGCTGATCTGGGCATGTCCAGGGCAAGCCTCCTTAGATTTGCTTAAAGACACGGGTGATCTGCCAATTACACAAACCTGGGGGTAGAGTGGCAGCAAACACACTGGATTCAAAAACTCTATGAAGGCTAGAACATTGGGCCAAACTGCATACAATGAAATGTAATCAGGAAAAAGGGAAAGCCCCATACTTGGGTTACAAAAATCAACTCCGCATGTACCAGATGAGGGAGCTGAGGCTAGACCATGGCTTATCAACCAATCCATTGGCCAGGCAAGCATTCAGTAGGACTCTGCTCAGTGCATGCCCTATGCTAAGTGCTGGGGATATAAAGGCAACACAAGGAAAGAGTCCCTGCCCTCAGGGAATTTCCACTCTATTCCATCTCCCATCCAGTTCCTTCTTTGTTGCACCTCCCCAGAGAAATGTTAGAGTCCAGACTTTTCCACATTCTTGGTCTTGAGGACCATAGGTGGGAATGTAGGAAGAAGAGGAGGAAGGAGTTGTATTAGGCCCTAGGGATCCAAAGGAAGCTATCTCATATGCACATTCAAATAACTTACAGGATATGGGCAAAATACATGTGAGATAATTTGGGGAGACAGACACTAGCAGGCATGAAGGAGGTGCATTGGAGCCTAGTTAATTATCTGAAAAAGATGCAGTGGTACTAGAGTCCAGAGTAACATGGCCATGGTAGCTAATGAGATCTGAGGCTCCATTCAGAGTCTGTAGCTCCCAGGGCTAGAGAGGGGCTAGTTCTGGTGACTTTACCCTCATCGGTCCACACTGGGGGTAATATGTTCACTTCTGGTTGTCATATTTTAGGAAACATGCTAATAAGTGGGAAACTCCCTATAGGAGAGTGACCACAATGGCGAAGGGCCACATGTTTGGACCACACCTGGACTGGCAGAAAGGCCTGGAGAAGCTTGTCCTGGAGAAGACTCTGAGGGAATGTAATGGCTACATTCGAGATTTTGAAAACCTGTCATCACCAAGAGAAATCATACTTGTTTGGCCCCAGGAGAGGATGAGGGTCACAAGATGGGGAGGAGAGACTAGAAGGAGGTGATCGAGTGGGCAGAGGCAGGCTTTGGCTCTGTAGAAGTCAAAGTTTTAATTAGGCCTGTCTCAAAGTGCAGTGGGCTTATCTTGGGAGGTGCACACCCATCCTCCATGGAGATCTTAAAGAAGAGCCCAATGAATTCCTACTTGTCTCAGGGCTGTTTAGAGGGGATTTTTTTTTCCTGGAATAGGTTTAACTTGATGGTTTGTAAGGACCATGAAAATATAAGTGAATCCAAAGAGAAGCTGACCTCAGACCCCAGCTCTGGATTTACCATCTATGTGACTGTGGGCACTTCACTCCATGCCCAGGAACTCTGGAAAAATCTGAGTTGGATGAAATGATCTCTGAAGCTCCTTCTAGATCTAAATCCAGTGATCTGAATGTTCCCCTCTGAGGCTCTAACTGAATGAATGGCTAAGTTGTCAAGGTGGGGCTCACTACATTACCTCATCTAGGCAAAGTAGAAACTGGCCCCCTATTTGAGGCTGGGACCTCGAAGGCAAAGCAAGGCGAGAAGCATTGACCAGGTGCCCACCACGTGCTAGGCACTGTGCTGAGTACCAGGGTTACAAAGAAAGGCAAAAATAATCCCTGCCCTCCAGAAGCTTACAGTCTAATGGGGGAGCTAATATGCAAACAACTTTGTACACACAAGATATAGACAGGAGGAGATGGAGGTGAGAGAAGAGGGAAGGCACCAGGTGGGATGGTAGCTGACACTTAAAGGAAGTGAGTGAAGCCAGGAGGGAGGGATGCAGAAGGAGGCATTGAGACATGGAACAGAGCTGGTGAAAATTTGCCAAGGCAGGATATGGAGGGTCTTGGGTGATGAACAACAAGGATGTGCTCACTGGCTCTTAGAGTATGTAGAGGGGAATAAGAAGACAAAAGGGAGGAGGGGGCCAGGCTATACAGGACTTTATGAGCCAAAAAGAGGGTTTTATATTTGCTCCTGGAGCCACTGGAGTTTATTGGGTGGGGGGGTGTTATGGTGAGACCTGTGTTTTAGGAGAATCACTTCAGGGGCCGAATGGAGGATGCTGGAATGGGGAGACACCTGAGGCAGGCAGACCTGCCAGCTGTTTCTGTGGTAGATCAGGCGTGAGTGGGATGAGGGTCTGCACCAGGGTGGGGGTAGTATCAGAGGATGGAAGGGAGCACGCTGGAGTGATGTTGTGATGGGAGAAGTGTCAGGACTGGAGAAAAGATGTTAGGAAGAGAAACAACAGGCCTTGGCGGCTGATCAGCTGTGGGGGATGAGAGCGGAGTGGCGGCAGCATGAGATGTCTGCTGCAGGGAAGGCCTGGCCACGGCTTGCTTTGAGCCTTGACAGTTTAGTGCACTGAGCAGTCAAGAGGAGGCAATAGGGCCCTAAAACTCAGAACCATGAGAACTGAGTTCCAGTCCTGACTGTTTCTTCCTCACCAGCATGACATTGGATGAGTCAGGTCCCCCAGCGCCCACAGGCCTCAGTTTCCTCATCTCCAAGATGAGATGACCTCTGAGGTCCCCCCTAGGTCTGCAAAGTTGCTTTCTGACCCTTCCAAGAGCACCCTTTCTGCTGCTGACAGAAGCCCACCTTCAGCTCTGAAATTCTCAGTGTTTGCACCTACTTCTTTTGTCAGTGAGTCATACGAGTCTCCTGTGTGATGCTGGGTAAAGGTTTTGCTTTCTAATTTGAAAAAAAAATAAAAAGAAAGAAAGGAAGAGAGAGAATCCTCAGTGAGGCTTCTTCTTTGGCTCTGAATATCCATTCATTTTTTACATTTTGGAACGAGATAAAAGGAAGGGCTGGTGTTTTCCCCAGGCCTTTCATGGTTCTGAATACCTCAATCAACTTTCCTCTGAAGCTTTCTGTGCAAGGGAAATTGGCTTGGGCTCCAGTGGCGAAGCCCTCCTGTACCTCGAACCCTCTGCCTTTCCTGGCTTGGATGTTTTCAGAGTGGTTTTCTGTTCAGGAGGTAGAGAAGCCCAGGGCCTTTTAAAAACAAGCTGGTCCAGGCAGCTGGTGCTTCTGTTCAATTGATGCATCTTGTTTTGTGAAATGCAAATGGTCTCAAGGCATATGTATATATATATATATATATATATATATATATATATATAT